>NC_137833.1:37341422-37493922 GCF_963921795.1 Nannobrachium achirus | reverse complement strand
TTAGTCATAGTCTTTTGAATAAAATGTAATTTATTTTTGGCATAATTTAGTCACCTGAAAAGTTTTAGTTTTAGTCTAATTTTAGTCGACTAAATATCATAAGATTTTAGGCAACTAAATCTACAGTTGATTAAAATGTATTTTGGCAGGCCTTGATGGCATCAGAATTACTGATTTTACACTTGGTTGCGTGCTGAAAATAGCCGATCTACAAGCTCACAACGCTTCGCGCTGCGACACGTTGTGAGCTTGTAGATCTGCTATTTTCAGCACGCAACACTTGAGAGCAACCAAACATAAAATGACTGTCTTCTCCACTAGTCCCTCCCTAACGTTTTAGTCTAGTTTTTATTTTGTTGACGAAATTGTCAATAATATTGACTAAATATATTATATTTAGTCTTAGTTTTAGTCATCACAGCTTATTTTATTTAGTTTTTATTTAGTTTTCGTCAGTGAAATAAAGGCAGTCGACAAACATTTTTCGTCATAGTTTTAGTCAACAAAATCAACACTGTCTGGGGGTGAAGTTCCCTGTGTATGAGTTGCTGACATACAGTAGGATCAGTTTATTTGCCCTGAAGTAAAGCTTAACTTAGATCAGTATAACAAGAAGGCACCTTCACTCTATACACTACTTAACATTACTTACATTGTGGTCAGATCTTAAAGGTGTTTGAGAAGTATAAACCAGTGTCCAATTATTAGAACGATTACATGAACAGCCAACATGTAGTTCTCATGTCATGTCACACAGAGATTCACATTTTAATTGGCCATGAAATCAGGATTAACAACAATACATGTCATTGTGAACAGGCAATGACATGTATTGCCATTTACCAACATAATAATATATACTGTAAATTGACCACTTTCCTGTGAATGGCTTTTTTTTCCCTTCCGGTTTTGTTCACGTTTTCTCCAAAGTTATTAGAATGTTACCTGAATAATTTAGTCAAACCTTTTGCTAAACAACGGTTAAATTCTTATTGCCCAAGACAAATTTCTCCTCTGAGACAATAAAGGCTAATTCAATAAATAACATTAGTTAATTATTATGTATTCAGAAATCTATCTATTCTTATCCCGGGGCTGTGTACTTTTCAAATCAACCTGTGCTTTAACATGCTTTAAAACGCACTGATGTAACTTTGACAAAGAAAATAACCACACAATGATATCAAGTGTGATGGATTAGCTATCTCAAGCAAGACTCAAGTCTCTGCAAGTAGATTTTCATACCGCACTGAAATTATTGCAATCCAATGGATTCTTCGAAAATCGAACAAACCACGGCTTTGGAAAATGTCAAGTGTACCTTGAGTCATACCATACATGCCAGACCACTGGTATGGTCCCTTAAGTAACAAACATTCTCTTTACCACATGAACCCTAGCATTCTTTCAAAATAGGTAAACGTTTGATCTATAAGCACTCAACGCATTGTGTTGTAGATTTAGCGAGCATACTGTATAGATCAGTCATTTTTACTACAGACGCACAACAAATAACATGGGATGTATGAGAGGTTAAATTGCTGTTGTCAGCAGTGCAGTCAGAACTTTGGGTCCCAACCCACTAATTCAGCAATACCAGTACCAGTAAGACTCCCTAATCGGGAGATAAGCGACCGTAGGTGGCTTATCTCCACAAATAGGGCAAAAATTTGTTTTTCCAAAATCTTCCTGATCCATGTTGATGACATGAGTGTAGACATGCTGTGTAGTGATATTCGTGATTTTATGGCAAAAACTGTAGGAGCAGTGTCCAAAAATGTGTTTTAAAAATCGGCCTGAAGGTGGCGCTAGAATAGGGCCATGTGAGAAATGAGGGGTGGGGTCTCCGCGTTGCCTTGGCGGACGAATAGGTACCGGCCCCGGCTCTCCCGGACGCTCCTAGCCCGAGTTACGGCATTTTATGTGCGCTGCAGTGGCAGGGGGTCCTCCACTGGGGGCGCCACCACTTTTGCATCCGTTCTGGAGCACCAGGAGTCGGTGGTCCCCGGGAATTCCCCGTGAGCAGCCCCGTTGGGGTGGTCATTTGGTCATTTTTGCACATTTGGTCATTTTTTACATCTGGGGGTCCTTGGAGGTTGTAGTTTGGCAGACAAGGAGTGTGTGTGCAAAATTTGGCATGGATGGGGGCAACGGTTGTGGAGATATGAGCAGGGCAAAAGTGTGACGGACTGACTGACTGACTGACGGACAGACAGCCTGTGGAGGTTTTGGTAGTAAATGCGACCTACGGTCGCAATAACATAATCCAAGTCATCTAGTGAGTACCTTTCTACATCAACCCCCACTAAAAGTCTCTTATTTCTTTCACTATGACAGTAACATATACATTTTGCCAACTTACTGTCTCATACAGCTAAAGGACTAATTCCTACAGCTGCTGTTGAATGGTCTTTGAATAGTTTCTTTATCTGAATATCATGAGCTTGTGATTGCTCTGTTAACAGACTAGACTATCCACATCATAAGATTTAATCTTAATGTATTTCCCTTCAGTGTGAACAGCGGTGTTTCGTGCTGGTTCAAGTAGACAGAGCAGGGGCGTCACACCAAATTCTGGGCCCTGGGTACAAGGATTCACTGCGGGCCCCCCATGAATGTTAACTATTGAAAAATAGCAGATATACAAGCTCACAGCGCGGCACCGAGTGCCGCGCTGCGAGCTTGTATATCTGCTATTTTTGAAAAATCGTGAAAATGTGTGCAAGAAACCTATGTCAAGGACCCCCAAGATGATATGTATTTGGCCACGGACCCCGATCTCAAAATATTTAGTTCCAGGGACCCCCAGAAGCAAAATTTGAGTTCGAAATGTTTGCTTAAAAAATACATATATTCAAAGATTTTCAAAGATTTTCACAACTTTTAAAAAATAGCAGATCTACAAGCTCGCAGCGCGGCACTCGGTGCCGCGCTGTGGGCTTGTATATCTGCTATTTTTCAATAGCTAAAGTTACTAGGGCCCCTCCACCTTGGGCCCTAGTAACTCAGTCCCACTTTCCTACCCCTTGTGACGCCCCTGAGACAGAGCACTCACACTGCTTTTGACGTCCTTCAGTTTTGGCAGGATGTCCAGGCTGAAGCCGTCCGCTTGGCCTCGAGAGCGGTTCCCTCCGTTCATAAAGTTTCCAAAGGCCAGCACCAAGCCCAGCACCTGCATCACGCACATACTGCCCTGGAGAATCTGGTACACACACACACAAACACACGCACGCACGCCCACACGCGAGCACAAAAAGCGTAAATGCATGCGCACAGGTGAGAGACAACACTGATGTCTATATTAGATTGAGAAGAGAGGACAGCAGAGCGTGACAGAATGCAATAGCAGAAGAACAACGGGTCATCGGATCACCTTGCAAACTCTCTGCAGGACTTCTAGCTTGCGGAGAACAGAGGAGATGCACTCAGAGAAGGTCGACTGAAACAGGATGCAGAACACCCGTTCGGAGAAGTTGGGGATTTGGGACAACTGGAAGAGAAACCTGAAGACGAGATGACAAGGCCCGTCAACCACTGAACATCTGGGATACGCATCTCGAAACCCCCATGAAATGAGAGAGTTTTGATCCGATGATTTTGTTCCTGTGAATAGATTCACTCTTACTGCTCAGGCTTGTCCAGTGGCTTGGCGTCTTCTTTGCCTTTGGACATCTTAACGTGCTTCTCAATCTGGTCCTTTTCATCCTCTTGGGCTCTCTGTGAATGTTCAAAAAGGCTTTAATGCATATTGAGAAAAATATATCAAAGTCAAGGTGTACTGCAATGCAAGTATTTGAGTTTTAAACCAAACAGATTTTAAATTCATGCCATGGCTGTAGAAACTATATGTGACATGAGCTCACCACCTATACATACACACATTTCATTGAGGCAATTTATCACTACAACACTGAAAATCTGGTTTTAATATTAAAAAGATGCAGAAATACTGTGATTAACTTGAAGAAAGCTATGTATACTGTGTAGATGATCAGCTGAATCAATATTAATAATTCTAAAGTAGAAATCACTGAAGCTGATTTAGATGGCTCGAGTCTGCCCGCCGCCCCCTGGCCCGGCCGCGAAAAAAACGGCTGTTAAGACAGTCATAATTGACATTTATAAATGTCATTTGTTCTTGTTCTTAGGCTCCAAACATGGTGTAACAGCTACTATCATACCTGTGCCAGTTTAACGCTTGCTTCTGAACTACTGTGTATCTACTGCTTGTCTCTTTCTCTACCATAGCTTAATGGATAACATGCTAACGAGCATTAAAAACGTGAATAATATAGAGAAAAACAAATGACTAAGAAGTAGGGAAAATAGCTGATCTACAAGCTCACAATGCAGTGCGAAGCAACGCATTGTGAGCTTGCAGTTCCGCCGTTTTCACTAGTTTGGGTCCCGGGCTAATGTCTAATTTCTCTTCACAGGCTCACAGGCTAAAATGTTTGGGAACCACTGTATTAATAGAGTAATGTTAACTCCATAGACACATACAAAACAGCCATGGGGCTTCCATTAACAGTATGGAATAAGAAGCAAAGTGCAGTTTTGTACTGCATACTCGTTTGGCCATGCCACATTCCTCCTCGTTATCCCGCTGTCAGGCTCCACACCACAGCCTTATACAAGGTGGTTTGAAAGAAACACAGGCCAGAAATGCCCTTTCGTTTCACAACAGGCAAAAAGACAATGGCTGTTAGAATACATCTGACGTGGACTGGCAGAGCCATAAAACCAGGGGTGTCGCACTAAATTCCGGGCCCTGGGTACAAGGATTCACTGCGGGCCCCCCCATGAATGTTCTTCATAGGGGGAGGGGGTTTAACCCATTTAGATTGGGAATGCCTTATTACGCATTATTTTGTGCTTTAACTACTGAAAAATAGCAGATATACAAGCTGCCGCGCTTGCGAGCTTGTAGATCTGCTATTTTTGAAAAATCTTAATAATTTGTGTAAGTCTTTGAATATTTCAAATCCTTCTAAGGTTTTTTGAAAAACCTATGTTTCTATGTCAGTGGTGCTCAAACCTTTTCGTGAAGGACCCCCAAAATGATATGTATTTGGCCACGGACCCCATCTCAAAATATTTAGTTCCAGGGAGCCCCCCCAGAAGACAAATTTGAGTTACAATTGTTCGCTTAAAAAAGACATATTGAAAGATTTGCACATATTTTCACTACTTTTCAAAAAAAATCCAATAGCTAAAGAATAAAATAATGAAGGCCCCTCCACCTTGGGCCCTAGTAACTCAGTCCCATTCCCCCCCCCCCCCCCCCCCTCTCTCCCCCCCTTGTGACACCCCTGCATAAACCCATCCAGAGAGGAGAAACACATAAACTCCCTCCAGAATCCACATATAGAGCCTGAAGCACAAGTCTTTAGAGAGCTAGTCATTCCCAGTGTCTCTCTCTCTGGAGCTCTGGCCCCGGCATGGCTTCTTGGACAACATCAAACGGCAGCATCAAACGAGCTGAGGGGCCGATTAGTATTCTACACACCACTGCCTTCTGTCGACGAGGGCAAGCTCCGTTTTTGCCTTGTCCCGAGTTGGTTTCAAGTGTAAATACATTTAACACAAAGCAGATACTTCTCAAAGGGCAGCAGCAGAGGGCTCAGAAATGTGCGGTGTAATTTGGGGACAAGTAGGCATTAGCGTGTGATCTTTGAATTGCCGGGGCATGTTGCCCTGGTTGTTAGCATGAGAAATACGGTCCCGTGTGGAATATCAAATGTGCAGAGAAAGTAGGGCTGATATTTGCGATGCCATGGATTTGAGCATTCTGACCAATAGGCCAAGTGGTATTCATTAGCCTGGTTTCCACTACAGGGCTAAACAGGTCCAGCCAGGACTTAATCATTATTTGTGTCACTCAGATTTCTGCTATTACTTTTTTTTCTTTTTGCATTGTGTTGCCGATGCTGTATTTTCCAAAGAACAAATTGTGCTCGGAGTCCAGTGTCATAAACAGACATGGCTCTGGCAAAGCCCAACAGTAAGAGCCTACTATTTACAGTGACTCAGGAGGTAGAGCGGCTGTCTTGTAATCGGAAGGTTCCCGGTTCCATCTGCATGGCTACTCCTGGCTGCATGTCGAAGTGTCCTTTAATTAAGACACTGAACCCCTAACTGCTCCCGACCATAGAGTTATAATAAGAATAGAGAGGACACCAGATATCCCCGCCCGTCCACTTGCATTGAGTTGCTCACCCAGCGCATGAGGCGTTTTCACCCCTCCTTCCGGCTAGTAAAACCGTGACGTAGTGGGTCTACTGTGACGCGTTTTGCGTCATAATTTGTGTTCATGGGGCGCCTGGGGCGGGTGGGTGGAAGGGGTTGATGTTTGTATGTGATGTTGATGTTGAAAAAATTGAAAATTGAAAAATAAAGTCATAAAAAAATAAAATAATTTGTGTTCATGGACGCGCTTCATGAACGAGCACTTCCGGTATGAACGCGCGTCAATACAAAGAAGCCTAGACGAGCGTTCATGTGAGTAGACCCAACTGCAGTACCTCAAAACGGCCACCATGTCCATTTGGTTTCAGGGCGCCCCCAGGGTTCTACCCAGGGGGCAAACCAGCCTTTTTTTAGGAAACCTGCATTTGCCCCGACATACAAAGTTGTCCACCAGAAATATTATCTATGACCCAGTAGGATCACAACCTATATGGACAACCCGGTCAATTTGTACAACAAAGTCCAATATGGCCGCCTCAATATTAGCCCCTATAAAAATTTTAAACTGAGGGACATTTCCACGAAACTTCACAGGTTGATCAATGGTATACATATGAACATTTTTTGTATTGCAAGTTTCCATGAAATCCAATATGGCCGCCACAATATGGCCGCCATAATGTAAGGACCCAGAAAATAGGTTTTGCCTCTAACTTCTGAACCAGATGAGCTAGAAACGCAAACTTGGTGTCTATTTCATGGTGTCTGACCATGGGAGACTCAATGGAATAGCTAATTTTATTTTTGGGTGTGTCTGGACCTTTATTGTGCATATTTGCAAGATGGTGGACTCCCAAAATAGAGCTTTAACATAATTTCTACCATGATTGTTGACTGCTTTTGCAAATACAAGCAATATGAATCCATTTGCTAAGATTTATGGCACAGAAGGGACTTATACCTGTATTATTCTTGAGTTTGCATGTTGTCAAAATGGCTGTAAACGAGATATTATATTTCCTGTCCGATTCTACTGTATGTAGTTGTAGCAATGACTTCAGATAAAATCAGAGACCAAAACAATGTATCTTAGAAATTATTTTTTAATAAAAAAAAAAGAGAGAGATTATCTCAATGAAATGAATGCAACTGCCTTTTTGGGTCTTTCACACATAGACATGCACATGCTTTCCAACAACTTCAGCTTCAGGGAAATTATAATGAACACATGATTAAAACAGGCTGCATTATAATGCAAATAATTGCTAGTCACTATCACTGTCATGTGTACCTATCCTGCTGCATCTTGTCTCCAGTCCTTGGCAACGACACCCCAAGTAGCATGCAATTCCCTTCTTCGCACATGAACAGTTTTTCTGGCAGCCTTTGATACAGCTACATGATATTGCCTTGTCCATTGATATAGGCCAGGCTGGCTCTGTAGATGGACAGGGGACTGCCTTCCCATCACTGAGAGACCATCCATATTCAGTGAAGCAAGGGATGTCTGGCTTCGCGATGTGTGCAGTTTTATCTATTATGGCTGCTAGAGCAGCTCTTTTCAGGTGCAGGCCAAAGGCATTTTCTGTAGGTGGCAGCAGCTTCAACAGGGTTGATCGGTTATTTAGGAACTTGTACACTCTCAGCTTTGCCAGGTCAAAGTCCTCCGAATGGTCAGCTTTTGATGCATATACAGCTATTGTGAGGTCTCTAGCCTGATTCTTGACATCCTCTGAGAGGGAATAAGAGGAATTTTCACCAAACTCCTGAAGTGCAGGGAGATCTAGACCCATGCTGGTCTTGAACCATGCCTTCTTTCCAGTGAAAAAGGGATAGCTGGTGGTATCTCTGCCACTCAGGCTGTGAATAAAGGGCAGGGCACGACACTGTGTGAGTCCAAGGGCTGAGACCATGTGATGGATAGGAAGATATCCTGCTCTGTTCTCACCCACAGCTCTGGAAGGTCTAGGAGGTGGGTGGCAGCATGATATAGGCACATGATGATGATGTCTGTGTCATTAGTGTGACCCACCTAGAATGTAGTCACATTTTTGTGTTGATTTATTTATTTTATTTTGTGATGTGAATTCGTTTTGGGAGCTGTAAGTTGCAATGTATCTAGAAGTATTGGAAGTCATCTTCAGTTTGGTCAGTAGGGGGCAGTATCAGAGAGCGTTTTCCCAATTCTCCTCAGAGGAGCTTATTACCTGCAGACCGGAAGCTCACCGTCATTCTGATGAGAGCAACCAGTCTGTTAACAACACAAACGTTCTGTGTGCTTCATTCTCCTGTTTACAGGTTAGTCTGTGCATCAACTCACTGAATGATATCTATGTGATTATTATAACATTAAGGACACGTTCTGATGGTGGAGCCTAACTCCAAAGTGTTTGTAAGATGTGGTTATTGTTTGTGATTGAATCCACTGCAGAACACATGTAGTGTGGCTGTAGAATGAACGCAAAATGGCGACGTCCGTGCACAATGTTTACAAAGGAACATGTGAATCCTAGTTCAGACTCCCAAAATGTAGCTCCCGTTTTTGTATGCTTTTGTACAGTATTTTGGTGTAATGGAATGTGTTTTATAATAAGTTTGACCTACTATTTGATTGTATTTGGACATGGTTTCTATAAGTTAAGCTCTCAGGATTAACAATTAAATGTTACATTAAGCACAGTAACTTAAAGCTGTTATTGATAAAAGGAGAAGAATGAGAAAAGTATTATTGCTTAAATGAATATTGCTAAAGTGCATTAAATTAAAGGTAAATATTCCTGAGACAGACAAGACAGTGAATGAAGGTCTGATTGGGTACTTTATTGTATGTTTTGAAGTGATGATGATAACCGGTTTGCTATGATGAAAATATATGGGAAAAACATGCAGTATTGTAATGGTGATAATAACTCCAGTGATACAGTAATGGTTTGATGATGTACAGTATTTTGGTGAAAACTGAAAGAAAAAGACATTGAAATTATAATACAAAGAGACAAAAGAAATGGGAAATGAAGAGAATTGTGTGATGATGAAGTGAAATGTGAATATGTGATTTTTGTGAATAAATTCTGATGAGAGCAACCAGTCTGTTAACAACACAAACGTTCTGTGTGCTTCATTCTCCTGTTTACAGGGCATTAATAACTGATTGCTTGTCCTGGCTATCTGGGACCTGCAACAGATATTTGGGGGCTCGAGTCCGGGATTGGCAACAACTTGATGGTTGGACAGTTGCTGATCCAGTGATATATGAACCCGGAGGCCAGAGTGACTACACGTTGCTAAAGTGAGGTGGCGTATCTGCGGTGCGGCTACAGAGCAGAGGGGGTTTGTCTACAGTACGGCTACAGAGACCAGGTGGCGTGACTGCAGAGGAACCACAGTGCAGAGGTGGCGTGACGGCAGTGCGACTACAAGACAGCGGTGACGTGCAACTACGGGGCCAAAGAGACTGCAGTGCGACGACAGAGGCTGCAGTTCTACTACAGAGACATTGCTGCGTTGCTAGGCAACGTGAAGACACTGCAGTACGTCTACTACAGAGACATTGCTGCGTTGCTAGGCAACGTGAAGACACTGCAGTTTGACTACAGAGACATTGCTGCGTTGCTAGGCAACGTGAAGACGCTGCAGTTTGACTACAGAGACATTGCTGCGTTGCTAGGCAACGTGAAGAAGCTGCAGTTCTACAGAGACATTGCTGCGTTGCGAGGCAACGTGAAGTGGCTGCTGCACGACGACAGGAGTAAGGTGTTCTCACTGCAGCTAAAGCCATGTCTGAAGTACGCAGAGAGCTCTTATGGAGCATCAAAAAGAAGCTGTACATTCTCTCAGGCACCGAGGCCTATGAGATTGCGAAGTTCGTCGGAACTGGCCATCCAGGAACAGACAAGCTCAGCTCGACTGATGAAGAAAGCTGCATCGATCATATCCTTTCTTTTATGCAATCTGAAGCTCTGCTTAAATCTGAAGATGAGGGTATTGGTCATTTAATGATGTTGAATGATGAAATAGTGAAGGTTATGAAAAAACGTGAATGTTTTGAATCCCTTGTTGCCATTTCAGATGATGTAACACCTGCACCTGGTTCAAGCACCCACATCCACACAACCACCATTTCACCATCACACACTACACACAGCACACACACCCACACTAGCCCTAGCACAAACACCCACACAACCACCCCAAATAGGGAACAGCTGCAAGCCATGTATGAAGACATAGGCAGGAAACTGCAAGAATGTACGGTGACTCCCACCACATCTCCTGGCCTGACAACCACAACTGACCCACACCTGAGAAGCCTGGATGCAAATGACCCCCCCGTAGCGACAGCACAAGGTGTCAGCGGGCCGCGTCACCATAATGATATCGACCCCACACCACGTCAAATCCCAGATAGACTGCTATCCCTACAAGATCTTGCTTATCTCCAGCGAAAAGAGTTCAGGATACATGGGGGCCAAATTAGTGACACTGCATCTGACCTCAGCTACAACAGCTTATGCAAACAAATAGATGAAGGACTCAGAGAGAAACACATTGAGGGTGAGGTCATTAGAGGAGTGCTCCGTGCAATCAAACCTGGCAACTTCAGAGATATGTTGACAAACAAAGATGATCTGACTGTCACAGAACTCAAAAGCTTCCTCCAGTCACACCTTGGTGAAAGAGGATGCACCGAGCTATTCCAGGACTTGATGTGTGCCAAGCAACATGAAAATGAGACACCACAGCAATTCTTATATAGAATGATTGGCCTCAAACAAAAGATTATGTTCACTTCTAAACAGAGCAGCTCAGTGGTTAAGTATGATGCCTCCACAATCCAGTGCATATTCTTAAACACCATCTGTCAAGGCATAGGAGAGAAGTATGAAGATGTCAGGCGTGAGCTCAAGCCTCTCCTTGCTGACCCAACAGTATCTGATGAAGCTCTGCTGCGGCAGGTGATAAAGACCACAACAGAGGAAAGTGAGAGAAAGCGCAGGTTTGGCCGCAGCTCTGCCCGTAAAGTAACCCAGGCCCATAGCACACAGGCTGAACCTGAGGAGGAGAAAGTTAAGAGTGAGGCAAAAGTTAGTACAGTCTATAAAGATGACACTATTCAGAAACTGAGTTCCCAGGTTGAAGCATTGACCCAGGCGATGGAGACCCTGAAACAGCTGGTGACACAGGCTCAAGCTCCAACCCCTGGCAGTAACCCTGACCCACCCAGATCAGAGAGAAAGACACAGAGACCCTATGGCTGCCAACAATGTGTCGCCCAGTCCATTCCAAACTGCAACCACTGCTTTGGATGCGGAGAAGAAGGCCATCGTGCAGTTGGTTGTTTGAAGAAGCAAAAGCCGTCGGGAAACGGGTCCCGGTCAACGCAGAGGGACAACCTTTGACCGGTCCTGAGCCCATGTCCCAACCCCAAGCAGGCCCAAAACCAAAGTCAGCCAAGGTCAGTGACACCCACGCAATACAAGCTCTCAATACATCACAGCCATGCGAGTTAGTAGCCCCACTCATTGGCCGCAAATCCCTGCTGAAATGTATTATGGGTGGCTATGCTGTCACTGTCCTGCTGGATACAGGAGCCAATGTGAGTCTAATTGACCGCACATGGAAGAACAAGTACCTGCCTGGCCAAGATGTTCGACCCCTCAGTGAGTTAATGGACAATGAGCTGAATGTGTCTGCAGTCACAGGTGATGAAGTGCCCTATGACGGATGGGTTGAGGTGGTGGTAAACCTGCAAGGAAATGAGGATCCAGACTTATCCATCCGTGTTCCCTTCTTAGTGAGCTGCCTGAAATTAGACAGACCATTAGTTGGTTTTAATGTGATCCAAGAACTCATTAAGAGCAAAGAAGGCCGGCCTAAACTCATGTCCATTCTGTCTAACCTCCTTGCGGGCGCCATGGAGATTGATGATGCCAGTGCTGGGGCCTTAGTGAATTTTATTCGGACTCAGGACTCCCCAGAAGAGAAACATGCTGCCGTAAGAGTGGGTTTCAAAGAGGTCACAATATGTGCAGGCCATGTAGTTCACATTAAATGCAGGGTGCCAGCCAATATTAACCCCTCAGAGCCATTTGTGTTATTCGAACCCACCCTTGACAGTGTGCAGCTGGAGACGTTGAGCATTGGAGCAGGCTTGATGGAGATTCACCAGACTGACAGGTGTTTCATTAAGGTGCCAGTATCAAACCACTCCAAACATG
The DNA here is from genome assembly GCF_963921795.1 of Nannobrachium achirus. Lineage (NCBI taxonomy): Eukaryota > Metazoa > Chordata > Actinopteri > Myctophiformes > Myctophidae > Nannobrachium > Nannobrachium achirus. The sequence continues at coordinate 37,481,515 of NC_137833.1, read as the reverse complement.
ACGTGACCTTGCCAAGCTTAACAGTCCTAGGCAGCATTGAGCCCATCGACAAAGTCATAGAGACAGACCGTCCCCACAGTGACCCTAAGAGTATCCATGTAAACACTGTTGACTCTTCACCTCTCCCTAGTTCTAATCAGGTCCCACCCACTGCAGACCGGTGGCACCCACCTGTGGATGTTAGTCATCTGACAGATGAACAACAAGAGGAGGTGAAACAAATGTTGATGGAGGAATCAGGAGCTTTTGCTCGCAACGATGGTGACATTGGTGACATCCCAAGCCTCCACATGACCATCAGTCTGAAAGATGACATTCCAGTCCAAAAGACATATGCGTCCATACCCAAACCACTCTATCAAGAGGTCAAACAGTACATCCAAGAACTGCTTGCACAAGGCTGGATTGTCAAGTCAAAATCACCCTTTGCAGCACCTGTTGTCTGTGTCAGAAAGCGTGATGGATCTCTAAGACTGTGTATTGACTACAGGCAGTTGAACCAGAAGACAGTACCAGACCGCCACCCACTTCCTCGCATCCAGGACCTCTTGGACACCCTGGGCGGCCACAGCTGGTTCACCATCCTTGACCAGGGGAAAGCCTATCATCAGGGCTACATAGCCGAAGGATCCCGCCACATGACAGCCTTCATATCGCCTTGGGGTCTATATGAGTGGGTGAGAATACCGTTTGGTCTCAGCAATGCCCCAGCTGCTTTCCAGCGCAGCATGGAGGAGATGCTGGTCACCTTGCGTGACGACTGCTGTATTCCTTACCTTGACGACATCCTCTGTTATTCCAAGACCTTCACTGAACATGTTGATGCTGTGCGTCGTGTCCTGAGAGCCCTGCAGTGTCATGGTGTCAAGCTGCGACCCACCAAATGTGAGCTGTTCAAACCAGAGGTCAGGTATGTGGGCAGGTTGGTGTCAGCTGATGGTGTGAGAATAGACCCAAAAGACATCGAGGCTGTAGTGTCACTGAGGGAGAAGAGACCCACTACTGTGGGGGACGTCCGCAAGCTATTAGGGTTTCTGAGTTACTATAGGATGTATATCCAAGATTTCTCCCGCATCGCTAAGCCCGTATATGAGCTGCTACAAGTGAAAGGAAATCCTGTTGCATCACAGGGGAAGCTGAAGAAAGGGAAAGGAGCCCAGTTGCCCTCAAAGACCCCCATCCAGTGGACTGATAGTCACCAGACCATTCTCGAGCAGCTCATTAACGTCCTGTTACACCCGCCTGTACTAGCATACCCTGACTTTGAACTGCCCTTTACCCTTCACACAGATGCCTGTCAGCAGGGACTTGGTGCAGTCTTGTACCAGCGACAGAGTGGAAAGATGAAAGTTATCGCATATGGCTCGAGGACATTGACCCCCGCTGAAAGGAACTACAACCTTCACTCTGGAAAGCTGGAGTTTTTAGCCTTAAAGTGGGCGGTATGTGAAAAATTCAGGGATTACTTGTTTTATGCCCCGTCCTTTACAGTGTATACAGACAATAATCCACTGACATACGTGATGAGTACTGCAAAGCTGAACGCCACGGGCTACAGATGGGTCGGAGAGCTTGCTGACTTCAGATTCAACCTAAAGTACAGACCAGGAAAAGTCAACGTGGATGCTGACACACTCTCCCGTCTCCCACTAGACATAAACATTTACGTTGAGGAGTGTACTGAAGAGCTCGACAGAGAGGCCATCCGTGCTACTTGGGAGGGAAGTGAAGCTGCCAAGAGGCATGACATCGCCTACGTTGCTTCTCTTAACCTGGCACAAAGTTCAGAGTCACAAGTTAGGTCCCCATTACCGACCATCAGCCCAAGTGAACTGATCAGAGCTCAGAGAGAGGATGCAGCCATCAGTGAGATAATCAAGCTCAAACAGACAAAGACAGCACTGACAAATGATGACAGGAAGAAAGCAGGTGGCCCTGTGAAAAGACTCATGCACGAGTGGGGTAAACTGTACATGGAGCGTGACCTGCTGTACAGGAGAGCTGGAGAGCGACAGCAGCTCGTTCTACCTGCTGAATATCGGCCTCTCGTACTGAAGTATCTTCATGATGACATGGCTCACCTAGGATCAGAAAGAGTCATTGGGCTGGCAAGAGATCGTTTCTATTGGCCCTTCATGAAAAAGGACATCGAGGCCTATGTCACAAAGCAGTGCCCCTGTATAAAGCAAAAGAAACCTGTGGTCCCTGATAGAGCACCGATGGGCAGCATCACGACCACTGCACCTCTTGAGCTTGTGTCCATAGATTACATGCACTTGGAGCAGAGCAAAGGTGGATACGAATACATTTTAGTAGTCATAGACCACTTCACCAGGTTCGCCCAAGCGTATCCCACCCGAAACAAGTCAGGCAGGACAGCTGCAGAAAAAATATTCAACGACTTTATCCCTCGGTTTGGTTTTTGTTCCAGGCTGCACCATGACCAAGGGGGCGAGTTCGAGAATGCCCTGTTTAAGACCCTGCAGCAGCTGTCTGGGGTGAGTCACTCCAGGACAACCCCGTACCACCCCCAGGGGAACCCTGCTGAGAGGTTTAATCGAACGGTACTTCAGCTGTTGAGAACACTACAAGAGGAGAAAAAGAGTAACTGGAAGGAGCATTTACCACAGGTGGTGCACGCATACAACTGCACTAGACACGAGGCCACAGGTTTCTCACCTCACTACCTCATGTTTGGGCGCCACCCCCGCCTCCCCATAGATCTGCTCTTTGGTCTGTCCACTGAAGAAGAGGGTGAAACACCACAAGGGTATGCCGAGAAATGGGCTGTTAGAATGAAAGAGGTCTACCGACTTGCTTCAGAGAACAGTCAGCAGTCCAGTGCACGAGGCAAGAAGCGCTATGACAGTCACCTGAAGGGGGTTGTTCTACAACCCGGTGACAGGGTTCTAGTTCGCAACATGAGTCAGAGAGGAGGCCCAGGAAAGCTCAGGTCCTACTTTGAACAAACCGTACACATTGTTAAGGAACGGATAAAGGACAGCCCAGTTTACAAAGTGTCTCCAGAGACAGGTGGCAGCAGAGTCCGAACTCTGCACAGGAACCTCCTCCACCTCGTAAATGACTTACCTGTGAGTGTGGCTGAACCGTCAAAGAACCAAGCACCAACTAAAGAGAGAAGAAAGAACAGGAGTCAGGTTGAAAATGATGCACAGGGAGAGACGTACCAAAGCAGTGCTTCATCTGACTCTGAGGATGATGATGTTCCAAGAACACAGTACTGGCTCAGAGTGTCAAGGCCAGTTGAGTCACTAAGGCCAAATGTAACAACCACCCATATGCCTCAGAGAAACCCTGTGACTTATCCAGAACAAGCAAGTCTGAACACACCAGCAGGAGAGCACAGGCAGCATCCCAGCTTCGCAGAAGAGGAACCTGAACTGATGGAGCAAGAAGAAATAAGTGAACATGAATATGAACAGGCTGCAGATGAGGATGAGCAGAATGCAGAACATGAACATGACCAAGTCAGGTATGACAATAACCATGGCAGTCCTGCACCCCCTCAGTGTGATCAAGCCAGGAGATCAGTGCGAGACAGGAGACCACCCAGGACACTGACATATGAGTCTCTTGGTCAGCCCTCCTACCAACCAATTGGGTCAGTCAACAGTATTGGACTTTGTGGACCACAGACATTGCCAGCATGGGGAATACAGACCCCACATTACTCACCCTATCCCACACTATACCCAACACTGCCATACCCGTTCATGATGCCATACACTGTACCTTCCTTTGCATACTAACAGACAGACACATACAAGTTTTGGTTTGAGAAAAGTGTATTGAAGAGAGTATTTTGTTTTTTTGAATGCCGGGAGTCATTGTCTTTGTCGGGGAGCGTGTGACCCACCTAGAATGTAGTCACATTTTTGTGTTGATTTATTTATTTTATTTTGTGATGTGAATTCGTTTTGGGAGCTGTAAGTTGCAATGTATCTAGAAGTATTGGAAGTCATCTTCAGTTTGGTCAGTAGGGGGCAGTATCAGAGAGCGTTTTCCCAATTCTCCTCAGAGGAGCTTATTACCTGCAGACCGGAAGCTCACCGTCATTCTGATGAGAGCAACCAGTCTGTTAACAACACAAACGTTCTGTGTGCTTCATTCTCCTGTTTACAGGTTAGTCTGTGCATCAACTCACTGAATGATATCTATGTGATTATTATAACATTAAGGACACGTTCTGATGGTGGAGCCTAACTCCAAAGTGTTTGTAAGATGTGGTTATTGTTTGTGATTGAATCCACTGCAGAACACATGTAGTGTGGCTGTAGAATGAACGCAAAATGGCGACGTCCGTGCACAATGTTTACAAAGGAACATGTGAATCCTAGTTCAGACTCCCAAAATGTAGCTCCCGTTTTTGTATGCTTTTGTACAGTATTTTGGTGTAATGGAATGTGTTTTATAATAAGTTTGACCTACTATTTGATTGTATTTGGACATGGTTTCTATAAGTTAAGCTCTCAGGATTAACAATTAAATGTTACATTAAGCACAGTAACTTAAAGCTGTTATTGATAAAAGGAGAAGAATGAGAAAAGTATTATTGCTTAAATGAATATTGCTAAAGTGCATTAAATTAAAGGTAAATATTCCTGAGACAGACAAGACAGTGAATGAAGGTCTGATTGGGTACTTTATTGTATGTTTTGAAGTGATGATGATAACCGGTTTGCTATGATGAAAATATATGGGAAAAACATGCAGTATTGTAATGGTGATAATAACTCCAGTGATACAGTAATGGTTTGATGATGTACAGTATTTTGGTGAAAACTGAAAGAAAAAGACATTGAAATTATAATACAAAGAGACAAAAGAAATGGGAAATGAAGAGAATTGTGTGATGATGAAGTGAAATGTGAATATGTGATTTTTGTGAATAAATTCTGATGAGAGCAACCAGTCTGTTAACAACACAAACGTTCTGTGTGCTTCATTCTCCTGTTTACAGGGCATTAATAACTGATTGCTTGTCCTGGCTATCTGGGACCTGCAACATTAGCATGGATGGCAACTCTGTCAACTTTGTGAGCCTGGACACTGTAGATGGTGTGTAGAATTACCCTTGTGTCGGCCTCCTGTTGTGTTGACTCTAGTGCAGGGACATCAACAACACACCCCTCCTTGATCACCACACTCCTTGTCTCTTCTTTAAATCCTCCACTCAGGTAAAGATGGGTTGTACCAAGAGCAGACTTAACTGTCTCATTTTGACACCATTCTTCACAGAGGAATCTTAGAAGGTTTGCTTTGTTTTCAGAGACAGCAAACAACTCTTGAGGATCAGGAGCTGTATATTGTGCAGAGACTTCATATTCTTTTGCAGGTTTTGAATGGACATACCTGTGTTTACTGGAAAGAAGGCATGGTTCAAGACCAGCATGGGTCTAGATCTCCCTGCACTTCAGGAGTTTGGTGAAAATTCCTCTTATTCCCTCTCAGAGGATGTCGAGAATCAGACTAGAGACCTCACAATAGCTGTATATGCATCAAAAGTTGACCATTCGGAGGACTTTGACCTGGCAAAGCTGAGTGTACACGTTCCTAAATAACCGATCAACCCTGTTGAACTGCTGCCACCTACAGAAAATGCCTTTGGCCTACACCTGAAAAGAGCTGCTCTAGCAGCCATAATAGATAAAACTGCACACATTGCGAAGCCAGACATCCCTTGCTTCACTGAATATGGATGGTCTCTCAGTGATGGGAAGGCAGTCCCCTGTCCATCTACAGAGCCAGCCTGGCCTATATCAATGGACAAGGCAATATCATGTAGCTGTATCAAAGGCTGCCAGAAAAACTGTTCATGTGCGAAGAAGGGAATTGCATGCTACTTGGGGTGTCGTTGCCAAGGACTGGAGACAAGATGCAGCAGGATAGGTACACATGACAGTGATAGTGACTAGCAATTATTTGCATTATAATGCAGCCTGTTTTAATCATGTGTTCATTATAATTTCCCTGAAGCTGAAGTTGTTGGAAAGCATGTGCATGTCTATGTGTGAAAGACCCAAAAAGGCAGTTGCATTCATTTCATTGAGATAATCTCTCTCTTTTTTTCTTTTTTTTAAATTAAAAAATAATTTCTAAGATACATTGTTTTGGTCTCTGATTTTATCTGAAGTCATTGCTACAACTACATACAGTAGAATCGGAAAGGAAATATAATATCTCGTTTACAGCCATTTTGACAACATGCAAACTCAAGAATAATACAGGTATAAGTCCCTTCTGTGCCATAAATCTTAGCAAATGGATTCATATTGCTTGTATTTGCAAAAGCAGTCAACAATCATGGTAGAAATTATGTTAAAGCTCTATTTTGGGAGTCCACCATCTTGCAAATATGCACAATAAAGGTCCAGACACACCCAATAATAGAATTAGCTATTCCATTGAGTCTCCCATGGTCAGACACCATGAAATAGACACCAAGTTTGCATTTCTAGCTCATCTGGTTCAGAAGTTAGAGGCAAAACCTATTTTCTGGGTCCTTACATTATGGCGGCCATATTGTGGCGGCCATATTGGATTTCATGGAAACTTGCAATACAAAAAATTTTCATATGTATACCATTGATCAACCTGTGAAGTTTCGTGGAAATATCCCTCAGTTTAAAAATTTGCCCTATTCACCCCCCATTAAAACTAATAGGGGCTAATATTGAGGCGGCCATATTGGACTTTGTTGTACAAATTGACCGGGTTGTCCATATAGGTTGTGATCCTACTGGGTCATAGATAATATTTCTGGTGGACAACTTTGTATGTCGGGGCAAATGCAGCACACCTTCCTTTGCCCCCTGGGTATTCTGGGGGCTTGCTCCCGACGAGCAGGTTGGTTCTATGCATGATTTCCTCTGATGTCGGTTTGTGAATGGCGAATGTAAAATACATAGTTAAGTGCTTTGGAGAAAGGCACTATATAAATTCAGTCCATTTACCGTTATGCAAGCATGGGAATATGGGTGGGAAGACTGTGGTTCTGATGGCTAATTTATCGTTTGTAATTCACCATACCATACTCAGAATGCCCCCATGCACACAAGACACAGATGAAACATAAACAAAAAATTCAACTTATTCCCACTTAATGCCTCTCCAAGGCTTCCTCAATCTCATATTCAGTCGTTGTTCATTTGAGAGAATGGCCGACATATTTTCTCAAAATCTTAAAACAAAATGTATTTGCTGTAATAAGACAATAAGCTAGACAGTCGGAAAAAAGAACTGATTGTCAAGTGAGAAAGGTGACATATGGCACCACGTGTTTCACACGTAATCTGGTTATTTTCGTCGAGGGACATGGTTGTATGCAGTGTTGATTTCGTCAACTAACAAAAACTAAATAAAAACTAAGCTGTGATGACTAAAACTAAGACTAAATATTTTGACAATTTTGTCAACAAATTAAAACCTAGACTAAAACGTTAGGGAGGGACTAGTGGAGAAGAGAGTCATTTTATGTTTGGTTGCTCTCAGGTGTTGTGTGCTGAAAATAGCCGATCTACAAGATCACAACGCTGCAACACGTTGTGAGCTTGTAGATCTGCCATTTTCAGCACGCAACCAAGTATGAAATCAGTCATTACGATGCCATCAAGGCCCGCCAAAATCCATTTTTGTTGACTAAATCAACTGTAGATTTAGTCGCCTAAAAAAGTATGATATTTAGTCGACTGAAATTAGACTAAAACCAAAACTTTTCAGGTGACTAAATTATGACTAAAATTAAATGACATTTTATTCAAAAGACTATATGACTAAAACTAAATCAAAAGGTGCTGTCAAAAACAACATTGGTTGTATGACGAAGGACAAATCAGGCTTAGACAACCTCCATGATGACATTGGGCCAGTGTCAGCGGAAGGGAGTCTCTGAACTTCAGAGTATCAGAAGTCTGCTTAGTGACATTATACAGGAGGGAGCGGTACGTCACTATCACTAACAGGCTAATTAACAGGCTGTGGCTTTCTGTTCAAAGAGCAGCGGTGGTTCCAACACTGCTCGCAGACGGATGTCTCACTGTGACATTGGGAATGACCCAACTGTGTTTGTCTGCACAAGCGCTCACATGTGCACACACTCACGCATGCACACACATATGCACGTGCACGTGTGGGCGTGCATATACAATTAATTCACGCACTTTCACCCTGCACTCTGTTCCTAGATGTTTGTTGTTCTTTGTTTGAGCTTTAGAGAAACACATACAGAGAGAGAGAGCAAGAGACAGAGAGGGAGATGGAGAAAGACTGTGTGATCTTGCTTTTAAAACAGTAAGTGAGGGTGTAACCATTAGAAGCCCCCTCTCATTCCTAAAGACAGGCTGGTTGTGCTGCCAACTGTGGTTTAGGGGGCTGGAGACCCACAGACAGGATGGAGACTCGCAATACAAAAGAGAAACAATTTGGCTCCCCGACTCAATAACACAGCCCAAGGCTATGAAGGAAGGGGGGAGAGAGAGAGAGAGAGAGAGAGAGAGAGAGAGAGAGAGAGAGAGAGAGAGAGAGAGAGAGAGAGAGAGAGAGAACAGGAGTGGGAGAGGAGAGTTAGAAGGGGGAGAGTGTGAGAGGAGAGGGGTGGGGGGAGTGGAGAGGTTATGCGTCTTTTGATCCTCCGTTATGACACATTGGTTCATAACTGCAGCATGTCTCAAGTCTCCGACTCATTCCCATGATGAACATTATTAATATGGCTCTGGCAGCCAAAGGTCCAAGCCTGTCCTCTGTAGCCATGCCAAAAAGCCATTCACAGGAATTTCATAGCATCTTAAGGCCATATCATGGACGAAATGGGGAAAACATGCCCCTTTTCATGTCCCGTTATTTATTGATGCGAACGTTGCACGGGTCTTGAAGCGTTTCCACCGAGTGGTGGAGGTTTCCTATCGGGTGAAGGTTGATGAATATGTATTTACTGTATACAGGGAGACCCTCGAAGCCAAAATGGAGTCATATTGTGAGGCGGTGATGACAGCTCCGTAATTCATTTCATGCTAATGTTATGCAGTAGAATGTGGTCATTCCGCGCTTTGCGTAGCTTTAACCTGATATCCAGATATGCCAGTCTTTTTTTCCCATCTCTCTCTCTCTTCTCAAAGCCACACCAGCACTTTTGAGAAGAGCTGTGCCCGCAAATGTGAGGGGTTTCCTCTCGCCTGCTCCGCTCTACAGCAGGCAGGCAGGGTATCACAGCTCAAATCAATTTCAGCATGGAGCGTACACTACTGTACATGGTTACTGCACAGCAGGGGCGTCACAAGGGGGGGAAGTGGGAGTTACTAGGGCCCAAGGTGGAGGGGCCTTAATTATTTTATACTTTAGCTATTGAGAAATAGCAGATCTACAAGCTCACAGCGCGGCACTGTAAGCTCCTAGATCTGCTATTTTTGAAAATCGTGAAAATGTGTGCAAATCTTTGAATATGCATTTTTTAAGCGAGCATTTGTAACTCAAATTTAGCTTCCCTTAGAGTCCCTGGAACTAAATATTTTGAGATGGGAGTCTGTAGCCAAATACATATCATTTTGGGGGTCCTTCACATGAAAATGTTTGAGCACCACTGACATAGAAACAGACTTTTTTCAAAAATAGCAGATCTACAAGCTCGCAGCGTGGCACCGAGTGCCGTGCTGCGAGCTTGTAGATCTGCTATTTTTGAGAAGTAGTGAAAATGTGTGCAAATCTTTCAATATGTCTTTTTTAAGCGAATATTTGTAACTCAAATTTAGCTTCTGGGGGTCCCTGGAACTAAATATTTTGAGATGGGGGTCTATGGCCAAATACATATCATTTTGGGGGTCCTTCACATGAAAATGTTTGAGCACCACTGACATAGAAACATAGGTTTTTCAAAAAACCTTAGAAGGATTTGAAATATCCAAAGACAAATTATCAAGATTTTTCAAAAATAGCAGATCTACAAGCTCGCAGCGCGGCACCGATTGCCGCACTGTGAGCTTGTATACTTTATCTGCTATTTTTCAATAGTTAAAGCACAAAATAATGCGCAATAATGCGTTCCCAGTCTAAATGGGTCAAATGAAGAACATTCACGAGGGGCCTGCAGTGAATCCTTGTATCCAGGGCCCAGAATGTGGTGCGACACCCCTGTGTACATGGTTACTGTGCAGAGATCTCTTGGTCTGCTTCCAGGCCAACAGACAGACACACACAGGACTCACTCTGTCGCCAAACAGCACACATACCAGTAGGGTTTGTGGTTCGCCTGTTTGTTTTGGTATCTAATACACACTTCCTTTTGCACACCCTTTCAAGTGGAACACATGGAATATGAACTCCAGATAGCGAGGCATGTTCACAGACAAGCTTGCCCTCCAACCGACAGGCCCGCTGTGAAACGCATCTAGCAACATGTAGACCCGGCTTAATTTCCTTTAATTAATAACGGGAGGGTTTCTTTTCTCCCCCCGGACTGTATACAAAAGTTCACCTTTCCGTGATCTTGGAAAGGTATTTTTTTTTGATGGATGGGATTTGCGTTGAGCGCAGTTTATAGCCGTTAAAGTGCCAAGAGAAACAGAAGTAATTGCTGGTGAATGATTTTTTTTTGCTATTTTGTTGATATCGGGGCCTATTGAGCTGCATCTCAGCTTTCATTATATAATAAAATGATTGCCTGTTATTCATATATGGCATGAAATGTGTAACCATAAATCATGCTATTTGTCGCAAGCAAACGGTTCCAAAATAATAGTTTTACTTCAAAACCACGCAGTGAAAATAACGTAAAGTTGGCCCAGATGAAATGGTTCTGTTGGTCTATCCTGTCACTGTTGATACGTGGGATGCTAAATATCAGCCTCGTTGCTCAACTGCATCTACTAACATGATTCTGAGCTGGCTAGAAAATCTTGCAGATGTATTTCAGTACAAGTTCACATTCATCATTTTCACTGTCTATTGGCCACATTAGCCCACATGTTTAAAAGTGTATGAGGTCTTGTGTTGTCTTTTTGTTTCAATCTTTTAACCATAAGTAGGATATGACTCCTCGACCGTATAACTTTATACTTACATTCTCATAAAGGGCCTGCAGAGTCTCCAGGTCAACTACAGCATTGTCCATATTTAGGATGGCTAGGGAAGGACAGAGAATAGTGTTAACGCTATGTGGTGACATTTCTTTGCAGCCATCCATTTAACCACCTAAACCCTGCTATATATTTAGTTGACCAGGGGAGGCCCCCCAGGGCTCTGCACTTGGTCCGCTTCTTTTTTCCCCTCCACATCAAATCTCTTTGCAGAAAATAGACTACCGTATATACAGGCTCAAAATGAGTCCGTGAGCTTGTAGATCGGCTATTTTCGAGAAATGTTCGCTCGCCCTCCAGAATAGGGTTCATGTGGTTAAAAACATTTATTTTACATACAAAATAAAAGACATGAAACCAGCACATTAAACTTTAAATAAATATAAAAGACATGAAACCAGCACATTAAACTTTAAATTGTTAACCGCTATAGATAACCGTCCTGGCTCAAACATGTAGCTGAATGACATTTTGAATGTTCAGTGACACAAGGGTTCAATTCACACAAGTCATTTTATACGCCGCCTGCCACGAATTATACAGTTATTATCGGCCCTCTCAGTGATAGCATAGTCGAGAGGCCACAAACTAAAACAAGAAACACGCCGGGTCTTAGAAATATGTCAAAAGGTACAATGAGCCGCGTTTGAACTCCTGTGTTTGAATTCCTCGTGTCGCCTTTTTGTCTCGGCGCGAGGACCTGGCGCCCGCGAGCATTAATCCTTTGAAAGTAAATGTTTAAAGACAAACAGAGCCCCGGGGGTCTGCAGTGTTGAGGCCGAGGTGTTGCTTGTACGCACAATCACCCGACAGAGCACTCCACACCTAGCATGTCTGTCTCACCGTGCACTTGGTGTCCAAATTGCTTGCACCGTTTTGATCTACTGATTTGCTGTTGACATACAGTACAAGAGTACAAGTGTGTGTGTGTGTGGGTGTGTGTGTGTGTGTGTGTGTGTGTGTGTGTGTGTGTGTGTGTGTGTGTGTGTGTGTGTGTGTGTGTGTGTGTGTGTGTGTGTGTGTGTGTGTGTGTGTGTGTGTGTGTGTGTGTGTGTGTGAGTAATATCAAAGGGATAAGGGAACATGCAGTAATGGATTCAGCGTGGTCTCGCAGTCTCACAATTCCATGTTTTATGTCGTTTTTTTGTAATTATCATTACATGAATCTAATCATTACATGACTAGATTTATTTTTGGGCCCTTCCTGCAAAATCAAATGACTATACCAAGGAATCGCCGTGGCATATCGATCTCGGTTGTCATGTGGCCAGTCTATGATCATGTGGTCATCTCTCAGTATATTTGGGATAGGCCTATTATGTTACTATATTACTTCAGCCCTAGCCAACCTCAATGGACTTCCACTATAAAATGTACATTTACAACAATTATGTGAAACAAAACATGAGTTTTGTGTTACTTGTGGCAGTGTGCATTAAAAAGTTGGCACTGATCAGTCCAGGAGTTTGAGAGATTATCCCCGGACAGGCACACAGATACAAGACAGACCGTCTTCTTTTTGGCTCGCGCTTGAATAGAGTCATGCCGTAAATCATTGGTTCTCAATGTGGGGTCCGGGGACCCCCAGGGGTCCTTGCGGGAGTTCCAGGGGGTCCCCAGCTAAAATGATAGTTAGGAACCAATGGACCCTTATGGGTCTGTGTGTGCATTTGTACACTCTCAAGAGTTAAATTAACATTGATTTTAAAATATAAATTGGGGTCCCAGATATAGAAATACCATTAAATGGGGGTCCGTAGCCTAATGCATGTCAAACTGGGGGTCCCAGAAATTAAAATGGTCAAAATCAAAATCAAAATCAAAATCACAGCTAGATCTGTAAAAATCAGGGTCGATCCCTGGGATATCTTTTCAAATGGGGGTCCTTGATAGGAAAACGTTTAAGAACCACTGAGTAAATAGTCAGACAGGACAACTTTCTCTGAAGCCCATGTCTATAAGGCTTATAAGGCATTATCCAATTGCTTGGATCTGCGGTTCTGGACAACAGGTAGCCTATATATGGCCGTATCAGTTGGATCGGCGGTTCTGGACAACAGGTAGCCTATATATGGCCGTATCGGTTGGATGGGCGGTTCTGACAACCACCCATACAACGACTCAACGGCAGGCATAGCACTCCCTTGGGCCATTGGCAATGCACGCGGCAAGGTTCTCAACTAGACGGTGGTACGGACATGCAGATATTACCAGCATTCATTACGATCCTTGCAAAAACAATTATTAAGATACTTGTCCTTATAATTTATTTTAAAATGCTTTATAATGTGTTATGATTATTGTTATAAAGCTTTATTAATGGGTATTTGGCCTATTATTGCGACCGTAGGTCCCAGTTAACTATGAAAACCGTCACATCTTGTCCGTATCCTGTCTGTAACGCGGCAACGCCTCAATGTCTATAGCTGCTGACCTGTTGTGACATCAATTGTTGTGACATCACATTCCGTCCTTGTCCCTTGTATTCCCATTGTATGCCCTATAAGAAGATCCCTGATCTGCATATATGTCTATAACTGACCTATGACATCACATTGAGACATCACATTCCATCCTTGTCCCTTGTATGCCCTTATATGGAGATCCCTGATGTCATCAATATTAAGCCCATATCTTGGAATGCCCATATATGGATATATTGTGTGAGTCTCATGGACTCACACAATTATGTCCGAGGTCGCTTTTCGCCCTTAGGTGTCTTACTGGTAACTATAACTATAAACGTAGGATCCTTAAAAAAACATTCAACATTATCAACATTTTTTCCACAGATGTAGAAAATCGCTGCATAGAGCATACAATACTTTGGAGACTGTAATCACTGGGCTATAGTAAACCATTCAAGGACCTCCGGTTAGATAAAGTATGCATTACGGACGCCTGTTTGATATAAATATTTCTCCGGGACCCCAATTTACAAGCTATAATGCAGGGTTCATTTAACTCGTAGAGTGTACAAATGGAACCGAATGGAGCCATATAAAGGTTGTACACTCTCAGAGTTACGGACCCACAACCACAAGGGTCCATTTGGATCACGAGGAGTGGTCCACGGACCCGACGCTGAGGACCACTGGGCTATAGAGTATACAGCATAAATGAGCTGAGGCTGGATTTCATCTTTACTGCACTTATACAATATTACAGAAGTGTTGAAACGGGGTACACAATGAGATTATAGGCCATTCGGTTGCTGAGTGAGTGCACAAAACCACAAAAGGAAAACAAACAGTCCCGCAGAGTTATGATCGTGTCATTTTAACAAGGTATTTTACTTTGACCGACAACTACTTTCAACATTGTGTTCCTTGCTAGGTATTTGTTGACAATAAATCCCCCATTCCTTCTCTCCGTGTCATCCTCCAACACCCCCCCCCCCCCCCCCCCCCTCCCTTTCGTGCTCCTTCTCTCCACTTCAGCTACCACAAGGGCAACCTCATCCAGGGGCGTCACAAGGGGGGGAAAGTGGGACTGAGTTACCAGGGCCCACGGTGGAGGGGCCTTAATTATTTTATACTTTAGCTATTGAAAAATAGCAGATAATACAAGCTCACAGATAATACAAGCTCACAGCGCGGCACCGAGTGCCGCGCTGTGAGCTTGCAGATCTGCTATTTTTCAAAAGTCGTGAAAATGTGTGCAAATGTTTGGACATATGTTTTTTTTTTTTTTTTTTAAGATTTGTTTTTGGGCTTCTTGCCTTTATTGGATAGGACAGTAGACTGACAGGAAATGGGAGAGAGACAGGGAGTGACAAGCGGCAAAGGTCGCCCGGATCGGGAATCGAACCGGCGACGCCGACAGGCATTGATGCAGAAATGGCAATGCCTATATGGTATGCGCCTGGTCCACTAGGCCACCAGGCGCCCACATATGTATTTTTTAAGCGAATATCTGTAACTCAAATGTTGCTTCTGGGGGTCCCTGGAACTAAATATTTTGAGATGGGGGTCTGTGGGCAAATACATATCATTTTGGGGTTCCTTCACATGAAAAAGTTTGAGCACCACTGACCTAGAAATACTTTTCATGATTTTTCATGTTAAACCCCCTCCCCCTATGAAGAACATTCATGGGGTGCCCACTGTGAATCCTTATACCCAGGGCCCAGAATTTGGTGCGACGCCCCTGACCTCATCTCCCCCTTCTCCGTTCTCTCCCGTCACCCTCTAACCCTGCTGACACTCTCTCTCCCCTTCCACAGCCACCACAGAAATAACAACCCTCCGTCTGCCTCTCCGTCTTCCCTCTCCTTTTCCACTCGTTTTCTCTTTGACTCACATCGTAGTTTTTCGCTCCTCTGTTCATTTTCTGCCCCTGCACCCCCCTCCCCCTCCCCCCCCCCCTCTCTCTCTGTATCATTCTCTCTCACTCTCGCTGCACTCCTCTCTGGTAACTTTAGTCATTTGGTTCTCATTACTGACTCAACCAGAGAGGCTAGCTGGGATGTTTGGCTAGTCGTTGAGGGGAGATGTGTGTGTGTGTGTGTGTGTGTGTGTGTGTGTGTGTGTGTGTGTGTGTGTGTGTGTGTGTGTGTGTGTGTGTGTGTGTGTGTGTGTGTGTGTGTGTGAGAGAGAGATGTATCATCACTTTCAAGACAGTCCTCTCACGACCGAAAACCCCAAAATCCATCTGCCAGCATCTACGCCTCCTGTCACCGCACTCCAACCCCCGGATGGCGCCTACAAACCACGCAGTTGCTAACGCAGTGACCGACGTGCACCAAGTCCTCGCAGGAAGCAGACACCACACGGGAAGTGTCTTATGAAACGACCGAGGAAGAACGACAAACAACAGCAGCTGTGAGGAAAATAAAGACTGACGACTCCTCCCTAGGCGATTGGAAGGTCGTAAAAAGAAAAACTAACAAAAAACGACAGTGATTCAGAATGTATAGATTTTATATCTCTGTGGATGGAGTGAGCCGCGGCCGAACGTCTCGCTAGTCATTGTCTGCGTATAAATAAAGCAATGATTCACTGGATTGGATCTGACGAGGGATGAAATCAAGAATGAATCCTCCCCTGTTTCGCAAACACATTGTTCTCTGACTCACGACATTAGCCTAAAACCTCTAAACGGCCCAGGGCATCATGAATGATTGTTCCTGGGAAAAGAAAACAATAGACTTTCTAGAGCGGCGACACCAATTTATTATGTTGTTTACAATTTTCGGGGATAGCTATTTGTCTTTTTTGGTAAAAGATATGGCACTAGGGTTTCTTCATTCAGTTTCTCGGGAGACACTGAGACAGGGAAACGGCGAGAAGATTCAAAACCACACTTTGTCGCCATGGGTTCATCATCTTCCTGCGGTGATGGAAGGAAGAGGTGAGGGCTTTCACCAGAGGACATCCCTGTGGCGTGCGGGGGTTCCTCCTGGTGCGTACACAGCACACTGCGACGTGATATAGTGCCGTTTCCAATCAGTGGTAATTATGCAGTATGGCAAAGACTGTCCTAACATGGGAGACGAATGACAGCGCTGATGAGAGTGGCCCTCGCCTGCCCTCGCTCTCTCTCCCCCGTGACCTGAGATGAATGCACGGAGGGAACGATGGCATGGCCAGAAGAGAGTGAGGAGACAGAACTCCACTTTGAAGGCACACAACACATCCTCAACACCACTCCATGTTTATATGGTACAAGCGCATGTCGCACAGCTTGGGTTTTGTGGCAAACATTCCACATAGCCGCCTCAGCTGTGGCAATAAAGGCTTGAAGTCGAGATGTAGACGAGACCCCCCCAATCCGAAAGGAATGGAGGGGCAGGGGCGTCACAATGGGGGGAAAAGTGGGACTGAGCTACTGGGGCCCAAGGTGGAGGGGCTTTAACTATTGAGAAATAGCAGATCTACAAGCTCACAGCGTGGCACCGAGTGCCACGGTGCGAGTTGTAGAGCTGCTATTTTTGAAAAGTCGTGAAAATTTGTGCAAATCTTTGAATTTATGTATTTTTTAAGCGAACATTTGTAGCTAAAATTTTGCTTCTGGGGGTTCCCTGGAACTAAATATTTTGAGATGGGGACCAAATACATATAATTTTGGGGGTCCTTCACATGAAAAAGTTTGAGCACCAATGACATAGAAACCCAAAAAGCTTAGAAGGATTTTAAAAATTCAAAGACTTGCACAAATGTTGTCGCGTTGTGAGCTTGTATATCTGCTATTTTTCAATAGTTAAAGGACAAAATAATGCGTTCCCAGTCTAAATGGGTTAAACCCCCTCCCGCTTTGAAGAACATTCATGGGGGGCCCGCAATGAATCCTTGTACCCAGGGCCCAGAATTTGGCGCGACACCCCTGTGGAGGGGATCTGAGGAAGGGCTGTTTAGACGCATGGATGAGGGATTAAGATTGGAGAGCAATCAGAGGGTAACTAAAACAGGAAGAGAGAGTCCATTCCCGTCAACATCTGAATGACATCACTTTTAACAGAGCCATTTAGACAAGATGGTGACAACACGTCACAATAGGACAAAGAGAACCGTGATAGGAAGGGGAATGGTCGTGGAAAATGAAAGGAAAAAGAAAGAGCGCTAATGCTTCCCTACAAAGCCGAAGTGTAGTAACTAAGATTTTAGACACACCGACTTATTTGTGTCTCCCAAAAGCCTTCGTGATTTTGGGGAATAAACAATTACCTCAAGAACAGATATGTAATTTGTGTCACTTATGATATCTCATTTCGGCTGACCAGTTGAAGCACTTTTAAACCCATTCTTCAGTCAATAAATGTGTTCGTAGTTATTGCACTTTGGCTTAGTAGGGCAGTATTTAATCTCTGTGCTGTCTTTCATTTAAAAAGTCTGCCATGAACTAAGTTATTATGGCCTGAGGACAGCCCCAGCAATAAAGTCAGTTTATTCCATAGAAAAATCGATTTTATACCGATGTACAGTTAGTTAAAGGAGCTATAGTCAACTTTTTCTTGAAAAACGGATGCTAAAATAAAAATAATGTTTCGAAAATATTTTATAAAAAAAATAAGCTTCATATATGTGTTTCAATTAAAAAATGACCACAAAAAGCGGAAAAATAATGATAAAATAATCATTTTGGTCCTTTGTTTACATTTACAGGGCCCGTAAATGTAAACAAAGGGCCAAAATGATTATTTTATCATTATTTTTCCACTTTTTGTGGTCATTTTTTAATTGAAACACATATATGAAGCTTATGTTTTTTATAAAATATTTTCGAAACATTTTTATTTTAGCATCCGTTTTTCAAGAAAAAGTTGACTATAGCTCCTTTAATTATTCAACCCCCTCTGACAAATTTGTTCATTAGTTTAGCCACTGTTCCTTTGACTTAGAACTTGTGAACTATGCTCAAAACTGTACTTTTTGGAACATTCAGTGTCTTTGCAATTGTTTTATATTCTTTTCCTTTTTTGTACAAAACAATAATCTCTTCTCTGAACCTTTCTGACCATTCATTAGATTTAGCCATGTTTCTAACTGCTCTAATCACAGTCAACAAGTCAACAAACTTCTAGTCAACTGGTCCAGATTGCACATCTGATGCAACTATTTAAGCCCTTGATTAGTCGATTACAGTTGATTACAGATGTTTTCAGGAGTAATTAAGAGTGAATAATTGAAAGTGAAAGTGGCGTTGAAAGTGGCATTTACAGTTTGTGAATGTAGCCAATAAACCAACCAGATTTGCAGAGGGGGGTTGAATAATTTTGAGCACAACCGTAACTCACAGTCGAAATGCAATCAAAAATACGTTTTTCACACTTTTAGAGCATATCTGTAGTGATAATATGTTCATACCTAACACTGGATGCCAAGAAAAGTGAAATAAATCAAGTATTTGTGTATTATAATGAAACAATTAGAGCCCTAAGCCCAGCCCCTAAACAGAAACGTCTTGCGTGATGACGAACATCAAGAGAATGATTCACGAGGTCAGAATGACTGACAGGTGTCTGTGTCAATAAACGTCATTTACTTCAACTTCAGTGACTCCCCGCAAGCCGCTGGTTCGCGCGTTTCCCCCCCTTCCCCCGCACAGCAGAGCCAGTCGGTTGTGTCGGCCTGCCTCTGGTTCAGCCAATCACAAGCAGCGGCCGACATCTGAACACAAATTTGTTTCCGTAGCCGCTGCCTTGTCAGTCTATAGCGCGATAATGTGATACTGAGCGTCGATGGTCAGCCCGCCCGTCTTTACATATTAATGTCTTCAAGGACCGTCAAAACACATTCACCCAAGTGCTTTGTACCTCCTTTCTGGACCGTTTCAGGAGGAACTGCGTCACTATAAGGAAGTGGAGTGAGTGGAAAACTTGGTTTCATTGGGTCTTTAAGATGGAAAGGCATCAAAAGGCAAACTGTATGGTGAGTTAGAAGCAGAAAAAGAATAACGCTATCACACTTGCCATTCTGGATGTCCTTCATGTCTAGATGGATGCTGGACATTAGAATCCCCACAGCCTGGGAACGCTTATTATTCAACAGCTTCACCACCTGAGAAAGAGAGGTAGGGACATGTACCACACACACACACCCACACATACAGTATATATATATATATATATATATATATATATACACACACCAGAGAGAGAGAGAGAGAGACCCAGTAAGACAAGAAGACTACTGCTTTACCACAGCAAATGTACGCATGCACGTCACACACACACACACACACACACACACACACACACACACACACACACACACACACACACACACACACACACACACACACACACACACACACACACACACACACACACACACACACACACACACACACACACACACACACACACACACACACACACACACCTATTGAATGGGTCAAAAACATGAACCCCAATCTCCTTTATCTTTTTTCTTTCCTTTCATGGGAAGAGAACTTTTGCCAATTCACCCACAAACATTATGCAAATTATAATCCTGTCTGGTCGGATTATTGTGATTGACAATTTCCCCCCGTCTCTCTGCAATTCTCCACATCCATCATCTTTCCGTGGGGTGATTTGAAACTTCCAGATCTAACAGACAACTAGACGCTTATTTACCAAACAGGGTAATTCAGAGGGTTCAGTCCCTGGCAGGGGCGTCACAAGGGGTAGGAAAGTGGGACTGAGTTACTGGGGCCCAAGGTGGAGGGGCCCTAATAACTTTAACTATTGAAAAATAGCAGATATACAAGCTCACAGCGCGGCA
Organism: Nannobrachium achirus; assembly: GCF_963921795.1. Lineage (NCBI taxonomy): Eukaryota > Metazoa > Chordata > Actinopteri > Myctophiformes > Myctophidae > Nannobrachium > Nannobrachium achirus. The sequence continues at coordinate 37,461,222 of NC_137833.1, read as the reverse complement.
CCAAGTGCCGCGCTGCGAGCTTGTAGATCTGCTATTTTTGAAAAGTTGTGAAAATGTGTGAAAATCTTTGAATATAATTATGTATTTTTTAAGCGAACATTTCTAACACAAATTTTGCTTCTGGGGGGTCCCTGACTCCCTGGAACTAAATATTTTGAGATCGGGTTTCCGTGGCCAAATACATATCATCTTGGGGGTCCTTGACATAGGTTTCTTGCACACATTTTCAAGATTTTCCAAAAATAGCAGATCTACAAGCTCGCAGCGCGGCACTCGGTGCCGCGCTGTGAGCTTGTATATCTGCTATTTTTCAATAGTTAACATTCATGGGGGTGCCCGCCGTGAATCCTTGTACCCAGGGCCCAGAGTTTGGTGTGACGCCCCTGGTCCCTGGCACTGATAATGCATATCATGTGGAGGAGAGGTTCTCAATGAGCATGTTTACATTATGTTTCCATGCGACTGCAATTGGCAAAAACGTTGGGGGGGAAAAATGAACACTCAAAAACAGATACTCATACAGCGATGGCGGCACAAAAAATTGAAACTACCGAAACAGCCACTTAAGTTTGAGCTACAATTAAGAAAAGCTTGTTCACTAATAACATCTTTTACCTGTCAAAACAGTTTCAAATAATAAGTCAGACTTTTTATCATACATTGTAAGCTGTAATTAAGAGTGGACCTCGGAAGGGCTGAATAAGCAGTGGAGGCAGTGCCCAGTATAATCGCCTTTGTTAGCTTATCCCTTTGCATCTTTAACTGCAACTTGTATCTGTAACTGTAACAACAAATATAACCAAAATGGTCACATTTGGACACATATAGTTGAATTAACACTCAGGATTTTACTGTATACCAGGGGTCTTCAATGTTTTCAGGCCAAGGACCCCTTAGTTGAGAGAGAGAGATGAAGCAGGGACCCCCACAAACTGTTCATAGATTTCATATAGCACAATCATCAGTATATTTTGGATTCATGTAAATTTGTGTTTTCAGATCATTACCTAATAAACTTGATCTTTTACTCTGTACTTAGTCTGCTCTTTTTCCCCTCTACACCAAACCTCTTTGCCGAAAATAGCTGATCTACAAGCTCACTGAGCTTATAGATCTGCTATTTTTGGCTACAGTTCTCAGAACATGGACACTAGGGTTCAAGTTGTAAATACAAAAAGGATTGGAAGATTTGGAGGACCCCCCGTAGTAACTCTGAGGACCCCCTAGGGGTCCCGGACCCCCTGTTGAAGACCCCTGCTGTGTATACTGTAGTGAAGAAGCGAGGGGGGACAGAGTTAGGAAACCCTATAGCCCACCGCTATCCAGACAGAGTGATTCCACTGAGCCCAGATCACACAGACCACAGGCCTCTCAAACACATACACAGGAAGTTATATCACCGAGCCAACTGTCTCTGTCTCTCCTGGCTGAGCCACAACATGGGGAGACGAGGCCTGTCGAGATATGACGCTAGGACGGCTTCCCCCAACGCGCCTCTGACGCGCGTCAGTTGGAAGAGCGAGTCATCAATCATATTTTATCAGTTGGCTCCGCTGTTATAAAAAAAATAAACCTTAAATTACATAACCCAGAGTTGAGTTCTTCTCAGCCCCTCTCATATACAATAAGCTTAAATACACATACAGTATCTGCAAGTTACACAAATTTCAATTTGAATTTAAAACAAGACTGCCCTTGCAGTGCGTCAGCGGGATTATCCAACAATAAAACACAGATGGAAGCGTCGACCACTGAATCTATTGAGATAGCGAATAGTTTAGCGACAAACATTTTCCTTTCAGTGATGGTGTTTCATGAAAACAAGTCCCAACGCCAAACATAGCATTTTCGTACACTCATCAAAGCCATGTGTGTTTCGAGGTTTTTGGTTTAAAGAAATCCTTTAAGTCAAGTCAATCATCGATAGAGCTTGCAAGCAGGGGTGTTTCTTTCTGATCGCATGTGTCAGTCATGCCAGTAATAATTTGTTTTCAATGTGGGGCCAATATGGATTTTCATCAATCCTATACGGCGCCGAATCGCATGTCAAAAACAAACCCCTGAGGAGCCATTTGTTCTGCCTGAGAAAACAAAAATGGGAGAGAACCAAAATAGAAAAGCATTTGATGGCATTTGTAAGTAACATTATGTTTTCATGTCAATGCACCACAAAGATCTGTGCTGGTATAGTGTGTGTGTGTGTGTGTGTGTGTGTGTGTGTGTGTGTGTGTGTGTGTGTGTGTGTGTGTGTGTGTGTGTGTGTGTGTGTGTGTGTGTGTGTGTGTGTGTGTGTGTGCATGCACTGTGACCTTCAGCACTCACTGGATCAATTTGCAGCAGCTGAGTGTGAAGCCGCCATGAGATGAGGTTCAGCATCTCTAAATCTGAGGCTGTGGTTCTCGGCTAGGAAACCGGTGGATTGCCCATTCCAAGTAGGGAATGAGTCCTTGCCTCAAGTTTAATTAGTATGTCTTGTTCTCGAGTGAGGGTAGGATGGAAGATCAGCCAGCGAATCGGAGCAGCAGCAGTGGTACGGTGTTCACTGTACCGCACCATTGTGACAAAAACAGAGCTTTTGATCTACTGGTCAATCTTCATTCCTACCCAACAAAAACAAGACTGCGGGTACAAGCAGACAATCTTTCTCAGGAGGGTGGCTAACATCTCCCTTAGGGATAAGGTGAGATAGACTCACATAGCCAGACAATATCACTTTATTTTTTTTTAAAGATTTGTTTTTTGGGCTTTTTATGCCTTTATTGATAGGACAGTAGACTGACAAGAAATGGGGAGAGAGATGGGGAATGACATGCGGCAAAGGTTGTCCGGATCGGGAATCGAACCGGCGACGCCAGCAGGCATCATAGCCTAGTATGTGGTATGCGCCTTGACCACCAGGCCAGCGGGCGCCCCAGCCAGACAATATCACTGCGTGGATATTAGTCTGGTTCTTCTTTTTTTCCCCCAAGGATTGGTTACTAAAAGATTCAAGCAGACTCTATTGGTTAGACCTACAACCAATCAGAGAAGCACAAAAGTGATACATCCACCCTACATTTTAATAATGGGCCCTGGTTAGTGTCAGTGTTATTTTTTACCCAAGGGGCGGTTACCAAAAGATTCAAAACTACAACCAATCAGAGTAGCGCAAAGGTGATACGCCCGCCTTACATTTGCATACTGAGCCCCTGGTTGGTTCCTCACGACTTGTGAGCTGTGAAATATTTGAATAACTGAGCGGGGCAAGACCTAATCTGCCACAGGCCATTTTTCTTGCAATGGCAAATCCATCTGGCTACACCAGGCTAAAGGTGTCATCCGTCAGAGGGATGGTTCGGGCATCCAGTAATCATGACTCCAGGCATGTCCAGCTGGGAAGAGGCCGACCAAGGGCCATGTGGAGGGATTCTATCTCCACACTGGCCAGGGATAGCCTCAAGGCTTTATCATAGTCCGAGGTGAAGAGCTATCACCTCAACTTTTAGGTGATAAGCTATCACCTAAAAATGTGAAAACAAATGGAGGCCATCACTGTCACAGACTCACAGTGAAGTCCTACTATCACTGCGCCTCCGTGCCTCTGAAACCAGGGGGCACACTGATTGGTCCAGATCGACCAATCAGTGAACGGGGTGATGGGGAGATATCTGAAGGTAAAAACAGAGGAGAGATGTCGGGGTTCACGGTGATAGTCCTTGAACGCGGTGAATGATGTAATGTTGTAGGTTTCTGACTTTAAAAGACTACACCGCGTTGATAGCTTATCACCACAGACTGTACTATGATAGGGCCATCAGGATCCCCCTTTCAGAGCCTGACTGATGTGGCCGGTGAAAGGAAGTCTGTGGGTCCCAGGTTGAAAAGCTATCTCTGCAATCAAAATTCTGCTAAATGGTTGAAGATGGTTGGATAGAAGCTTTGGCCTGACTGCCAATCTTCATCTTGGGGCGGCCATAGCTGAATGGTTAGGGAGCCTGCCTGGGGTCCCCTGGTTGTCCCTGGTTCGATTCGCGGCCAGGATAGCAATGTCGATGTGTGTCCCTGAGCAAGACTCTTAACCCCTAATTACTCACGCGCTCCTTGTGGGCTGCGAAGCAGCTGGGTTGGGCTGCAAATACTGAATTTCCCTTGCGGGAGGAGTAGGTAACTATTATTATTATTATCTTGAAAAGGAAGCAAGTGACCTCCACACATCTGCACCTACAGTAATAGTTAGGATGGATCAAATTCATTTAAAATAGTAGTATTAGTATTAAAATCAACCTACCACCAATTTCTGCCACTAAATTACTTGATTCATTCATTATTGAGGGTTAGATTTGGAAAACTATAGCACACAGTCTACTGTACCTGGTTGGGGTAATAAAACTGGTTGGCCTGGGCCACAGGGTAGTGGTCCAGGCAGGCAGGCACCTTGGCTGGTGATCCGGCCTGGCAGCGCGTCGCGGGTTAGAGTCCTGACACCCCCCCCCCCCCCCCCCATCTCTCTCCCCATTTACCTGGCAACCTACTGTATACCTATCAATAAAGCCCCCCAAAAAATATCAAAAAAAAAAAAAAAAAAGTATGTTGCACAGGTTGCAACACCAAGTACAAAATCAATGTCAGGTGAGGCGGTGACTCCATGGGTCAATAAAATAAAAAAGTCTCCCCCCCAAGGTTTTCTGAAAAGTTGGCAGCCCTGCTATATGCCCAGTTATACATTCTTAAATGAGCAAGTCATTGGCAAAGTTGAACAGAGGGCCCGCTCTTTCTTTTTATTTTATTTTACAAATGTTAAATTGAAACATGTTGTTAGTGAGCACTACTGTAATTGATTTGGCATGTATGGAGTGCCTTTAGACATCTCAGAGCATGGGTTGTGTGTGTACAGCACCAAGGAACTAACTCTGCTAATAACATTAATAGTGTATGAGACTGACTATGCTTGTGGAAACACTTGTACAATCGCTTTAGGCGATTCACACTCACTCACATTTTGTTAGTGAGTGAGGCCCACAATGTTTAAAACTGCACCTATTTATTTACATAGATGCAAGTATGTTACTTTGATAGAGGCTGGTTTGATGTCTACTTGCTATCCTATCTTTGTTTTTCTAGTAGTATAATTCCTTGACCATTTATGTTTTTGATAGGGTCTTACTTCGACCTTGCACTTTGCAAATCCCTCTGCAAAACAGCATGTACTCAATGCATAAATCATAAATGATATGTTTAAATATATTTCTAAGTCAATAACCCAAACCAGAGAATAAAATGATTCCCCCCCTATGAAAGAATATTAGTGTGACTTCGCCACATAAACCCTATGCAGCCCCGGGGCTCTATTCCAGGACAGCTAGCTAGTATTTCCCTCTACACCAAATCACTTTGCCAAGAACCGCATTGCAACGCAATGCAATGACAAGCTCACAGCTCATTTACAAGCTTGTAGTATTTTCACTGAATGGTGATTTCTGGCCCCAGAACAGAGATGCTAGGGTTCAAGTGGTTAAAGGGCATCAGGGAGGGGGGCCTAACAGTGTGACTGTTAAAGTCAGTCATTCAGAAAGCACCACAGGGGGAACCACATCACCAATTATAGCTCCTGGGCCTCTCACTTGCTCCCCTGCCTCCCTCCTCTTTTTCCCCCTCCGGCTTCTCTCTCTCTCTCTGAAGAGTCATCACCATCGTGAGGTTACCTCGCCGCACGCGAGACACTGGCTCCACGCCACCAGTGGATGGTCAGGTTGGAGGGGTAGCCGGCTAGGAGCCAGAACTCACACCACATAATAACTGTCGGGCTACAGCAGTTCCTCCCGTCAGTCAGTCAGAGGGACTGGGAATCAGTAGGACTGGGAGTCAGAGGGACTGATAGTTAAGAGGGACTGGAAGTCAGAGAGGCTATAGGAGCTCTAACATAAAGGCCTGTCCATACTGTCTCCGACAACCAAACTTTTCATCAGAGAGTTCCGACTTTCCAATGTGCAGCTTTCCGAACTCTAATTTGGGGTAATGCTTTTCAGAAGATGTGAGTGACGTAATTTTGTAGTTGAACCGGACCTTTCTGACGAAAAGTTAGGTGGTCAAAGACAGTATGGACAGGCAGTTAAGGCATAAGAGCTGGTACTTAAGACAATCAAAATAGAGCCCTAGGAGTCAGAGGGACAGAGTCAGAGGGATAGAGTCAGAGGGACTGAGTCAGAAGGACAGAGTCAGAGGGACAGAGTCAGAGGGACAGAGTCAGAAGGACAGAGTCAGAGGGACTGGGAGTCAAACAAAGACTGAGGTTGGACGAGGCTGATCATATGAGTCAGAGGGGCTAAGAGATGGAGACAGAGTGAGCAGGGTCCCTCTCGCCCCAACACAAATAGACCCATATGTAACCCCTGGGATTCGAACTCGGGTCTCCCGCTTGAAAGTCCAATATCTTAACTATAAGCCCTATTCACGGCCCGCCCACTCAGCACATTTCTCAGCAACTTCTTGCTGACGTCAGTTTAGAAGGGTAAAACTACACAGAAATTGCTGGACTTAAAGCCAACAAATCATTATTTAGAACGGTAAAGTAAATTATAATGCTTTGTGCTAGCCATATTTTATACTGTACTATTCGGAAATTGCATTAAATTTGCGATTTCTGTGTTAACTCTATAGGCTTTTAGCAGGGTTTTACTCTTCAAATGTGACTTCAGCACCAGGAGGATGCTAAGTGGGCAGGCCGTGAATAGAGCTAATTGATATACAGTACATACATATGCACGTGCCTGCATGCGCGCACACAGAAATGCATATATGGTGCATCCACATATAAAATACATGTTTACATGCATACACAAACCTGTTTGGCCTTTGACTTGCTGATTGTGTCTGATATTGGCTTCTTCTTCTCCTTGACGGCGGTTTTGGCAAAGAGGTCCACAAACTCGTTAAAGTCAACTGTTGGCTCTTCGATCTTCTCCCACACCAGAGAGCCACTGTCCCTATGAGGACAGAGTAAGCCGTAAGGAATACATTACTCTCAATGTCTAAATGTTATAGAGCATCGCAGCGGAAGTGGATTCCTGGGGTCACTTAATATTCCCCATTCATTTTCGCCATAGACTTTTACAAATATATTTATAACAATTATGTTAAGCCTCGAACCAAGCCATCCAGGATGGAGGTGAATCATGACCATATAACCTTTTTTCTATGAAAAGAACATTTTGAAAATCGCTAAACAAAGGGTAGTTATTAAATGTAGTATATCAAATAATGTAATATTAAAATATGTTTTCACATAGGATCAAAGGTTATATGATCATGATTCACCTCCATCCTGGATGGCTTGGTTCGAGGCTTAACATAATTGTTATAAATATATTTGTAAAAGTCTATGGCGAAAATGAATGGGGAATATTAAGTGACCCCAGGAATCCACTTCCGCTGCGATGCTCTATATATATTATATTTTTAAGATAGGCCAATTTTTTTTTTATCATTGATAGATTGTATACTCCTCATTATCCAATGAGTATTCACTGTATATAACAAGTAACACGCCAATGGCAAGTGGCGACTGTCAGGTCAGAGCTTCTAAATATGGCACAGACTTGCCATCGTGTCTGCGTTTGTTGAGGCAATGCACAGTGGTAACGTGATCCGCCTCTCGCTAGCACAGTGGTATCGTGATCCGCCTCTTGCTAGTACAGCGGTAACCTGTAACATGATCCGCCTCTTGTGAGCACAGCGGTAACGTGATCCATCTCTCTCCCCAGACAGACACAGCTGACTGAGCAGTTGTTGATTAGGGTGACTGACTGACAGACGGACTAGGCTTGGCGTTCTCATACTAAATGCTCCCTGACGTTCGCAATTGCCCATATTAGTTGGGATAGTTCACATACATGACTACATTTACTGTATATAACTGTTAATAACTCACACATCATGTAAATGCTGGTCTGGGCAGTCCTAGTGCAGAGGTCAACACCCTAAATCTTCTTTGGTTTTTGATTAATATAGTATTATAAAAATATGGCAAATGAATTGTCTACAATGGCCCCTTTTCCACCAGGGGTTAAACCGGTTCGGTTCTTTTCAGAGTGTTTCCACTGAAAATGAATTGGTTCTGAACCCTAAAAGTTGGTCGGAACTGGAACAAAAAATGACTTGGTTTTTCTTGCCCTGAACTGGGAACCAACGTGGGCTTTGGTTCCATTCTATTCTACAGGGTTGGAAGATGCAGATGCGATTTAAACCATGGAAAAAGCAAGCGAAAAATCATCATTAAAAAAAGAAAAGAAAGGGAAACTGTATCTGCCATTGTCGATTGATTTTCCCATGTGAAATGGACAGTTTGACAGATCATTATTCAATATATTTTGCTGGCCAGGCCTGGAATCTAACCTGGCGCAATTGGGGACTCCTGCTCCACAGGGGGGGCTCTAAAACTGGTGCTTAAAAGTAAACTGATGGAAACGCAAGCTGGTTGGTGGCCGGTTCCATGAAAGCACCAAGGTTCCAATAATCTAGAAAGGAACCAATTTCTAGAACCAAAGTTACTTTGGTGCAAAAGGGGCCAATGTGTAATACAAGCACAGAGCCCACATGAAGAACCCCAAGACCTTCGACATTTAAACAGAACTGGACCAGGTTAGGCAATCGCATTGCTCATTTTCTATATCAAAATGTGGTAAAATCACTTACAAGGAACACAGCCTACTGCAGTAAATCACAAGCACCAATCATTTATACGGGGACATATTTATTTTTGTATCATTTCTTCCTGGCCTTAAGACAATGAGAGAAAGCACCTGGTTCAAGTCAAACCACTGTGCACCACAATTCCTGGCCGGCATCTCAACCTCATTTTCCACTGTGTTACCATCTCTATGGCTCTTTGGCAGATCTTTATCTTAAATGGTCAAGCTCTCTCTCTGTCTCCAGTCCCCACAGTTCAGAGGAGAATACCTTAATGTGAATGGTGCATGTCTATCTTCACTTTACATGATCAGCCATGCATTTTGTTTACACACTATCTGTAATGCCTATCGGACAAACCTACCACTTACATACTGACAGACAAACTGGCCATATACTCTCTTTTAACTGAGGCAAAGATGTAGTCCGGCCAGTGCTGTACTGTATGAAATGGTCTTTTTGAGCGGTGGTCACACCGTCTCCTATACGTGGCCGTGTGTGTATGCGTCCGTCCGTCCGTCCGGCCGTGTATGTAGCCTCAAGCCTGCAGTACCTTTTCTGACCACACATGTTAAGGGAGGGGCGCTGTTGTTCTCACACACACACACACACACACACACACACACGCACACACACAGGGGGGAAGGATGGGTCAGCATGTGTGGTCAAGTATTATTATTATTATTAACAAACTGAATGTTTTAGGGTCAAATAAATTAGAGTGTGTGAAGAAACTACAGCATTGTAAAGCACACTAACCCCGCTGCACCCACCCAGTAGTGCTGTTGCACAGCCTCCACGACCACCGCTCAGTTCACACGGGTGTGATTTTTTTTTGTTCTTACCCATTTTCCCTTACAGGATGATTGATGATAAAGCCAACCTCGAAGTTGCAAATCCTTCCATTGACAGAAAAAAAGTATAAATGATTTATGATATGTCCAAATCTTATGAACCCTTTCCAGACTGATTTCACTTGGTTCAACTTTCTTTATTCATGAGTGTTTATGTTTTTATTTTATTTTTGAATGTTCTGAATAAATGACAAACAATTTTGTTCCTTACTCTGTTGTGGATGATGGCGGACTTAAGCAGTCACACCTGGCCTGAGTCAAACTAATTAGACTGAGCTGGAAGTGACCACACAGCTGCTGCACATATAACGAAGACAAACTTGATTTCCTGTATCTGTTACTTGGGAAGTCTCTTTATCCAATGGAAAGTGGTGTGAGTGACCGTGGCCACTTAAGAGACCATTGTGTACCATTTCATACATAGTGGCGAGGCGTGGGATCTGGGATGGTGTATTTTGGCAAATGAAGGATCTTTGTTGTTATATCAGCCATGCCCACAACATCTCCAAGGCTGGACTCACACACATGCGTGAAACATCTTCTCCTTATCGTCTGAGAATGGCCACTGGGGGCGCCGTACTAATGCATTGTCAATGGAAGGTTGTTTGTTTTTTTGTCGTTGCCGTGCCTCTAGCTCAACCGCAGCCTGTCTTTTGGCCAAGAGACACGGCAACGACAAAACACCAAACAACCTTTCATTGACAATGCATTAGTACGGCGCCCCCAGTGGCCATTCTCAGACGATGAGTCGATAAGTCAGACGCAAATGTCTGTACAGCGCCCAAGAGAGTCTCTGTCATGACAGGGTCCCCTCATAATTCCAACTGTTAGTTTAGTGTGAGGTTAGGGATAGGGTTAGTTATAACGGGGCCAGTCGGACCAGTTGGAATAATGGGCTGCCGGAATGATGACATGCTACCGCAAGATGGCACATTTCCATCTGCTCTGGATTTTACCCTCTTGCCCCCTCTAGAATAAACATGTTCGTACCATCTATTCTACACACACATACCTGACTGTGGCCCTCAGTGTCAGAAGAACCCCCAGCAAAGCTATGGAGGTGGCATGTGGAAAAAAAAACTGCTGCTGTTTACTTACTTTTTAGCATGAAGTTGGATGCGCGTCCAGTAGAGTGGCTTCATGGGTTTGGGGGGTTCAATGGGGGCCTTGGCGGGGCCAGCCTCCTGGACCATCATGCCAAAGGGTGGAGGCGGCCCAAAGCCTGGGGGTGGTGGAGGCCCCATCCCGGGTGGGGGTGGTGGAGGTCCCATCCCGGGTGGGGGAGGAGGGGGTGGAGGTCCCATACCAGGTAGGGGAGGAGGGGGTGGAGGTCCCATCCCGGGTAGGGGAGGAGGGGGTGGAGGTGGAAAGCCCATACCAGGTGGTGGTGGAGGGGGCGGAGGTGGTGGTGGACACGGCCCCTGCCCGGGTAAGGGCGGGGGAGGTGGAGGAGGAGGAGGTGGCGGAGGCATTACCCCAGGGAGCTGGGGTGGAGGTGGGGGGATGCTTCCTGGTCTCTGCTGGCAGGTGCAGACAAAGCCCTGTGTGGGCCGCGGAGGGGCTGAGTTGGTTGAAGGAGACACGCTACCAGGTCCATCCTTTAAAGGCACTTCAAACCTGAAGCCTTCTTCCACAGGCGAGGTCTGCACAGACCTCTCTGCCCTCCCTCTCTCCCTCAGGGAGAGCCGCTGGCCCTGCAGCAGCGCCATCTTGACCCTGAGGTCATCGATGGTCTTCTCCAGCTGAGAGACGAGAGCGTCCTTATCCTCCGGGGACGGCTGACCCGATTTCAACCTGATGAACTCCGCCTGCCAGGGACCAAAGGGAAGAGTTTAAAAGGGGCCTGCGAGTACAGTAGAGCAGGGGTCTTCAACTTTTCAGGCCAAGGAACCCTTAGCTGAGAGAGAGATGAAGCAGGGACCCCCACAACCTTATCATAGATTCCATATACAGTAGTTTCATTGTTTGACAGTACAATTGTCAGTTTATTTTGGATTCATGTCAATTTGTGTTTTCAGATATTTAACCACTTAAACCTTCAATACTAAATAATAAACTTGACCTTTCACTCTGTACTTAGTCTGCTCTTTTTCCCCTCTACATCAAAGCTCTTTGCCGAAAATAGCCGATCTACAAGCTCACTCACGCCTCGCAGATCTGCTATTTTTGGCTAGAGTTCTCAGAATATGGATGCTAGGTTCAAGTGGTTAATATAAAAAGGAGAAAAAAAAATTCTATAACTCAAAGATTTGGAGGACCCCCATTAGTAACTCTGAGGACCCCCCTAGGGCTCCCGGACCCCCTGTTGAAGACCCCTGCAGTAGAGCTTAGAACTAGAAGTAAAAACTCATGAGGTTAATGTTTGCTGTCCGTCTTGTTTTGAAATTCCCTTTGAAAGCAGGCTATCAAGCCTATTGTACTTTGAACCACAAATCCCAAAGTGCAACAATACTTTCATCTTGGGGATTTGCTGCCAAGTCTCGGACATTATAATATAAAAAAGCAAAACACCCACAACTGAGGGAGTTTAGTGGCAGGGCTGTGAGCTAGTGAGGGGTCATGGCAGTCCATTATGTCTAGACTCCATCAGACCTCTGGCTCCAGACTGGGTAGACCAGGGATGAGGGGAGACTGAGAGATTTGACCCCAGAGACAGGGAGTCTCGCTGGGCCTCATATGGGCTATTGAGGATCCGCGTCGGGATGTACACATTCCCCAGCTGTGGTTAAATCTCAACATTCGTTCTACAGTATGTGGCCTGTCTGATTTACTAGTATGCCAGGGAATATGCAGGCTTAAAGTGATGTAGAAACATATTTCATGCTTGCAATGTCTGCCCTCTGGTGGGGGAATTGAGTTACTGACATCTTCATAAATGGGTAGGTATGGACTAAGGTTAATAACTGAAGATCATATCATAGCTGTCGGGCAGAAACCTTGTTTCTCCAAGTTTCAAATAGGCCTACGTTTTTTCGTAAAGTAAAACCCTGCTTTACTTTAGAACAGACTAACCATACACTCCTACCCTTTTCGATAAATATCTGCTTCTTCTGTTTATTTTATTTACCTTATTATTATTTTTTTCTGCTTTGGTAATTGATGTTATCCTATGCATAGTGCTGTCCGTCTTACCGTCTATCCGTCTGTCTTTCAATGTTATATGAGATACATAAAGTGGTTCCTGTGTAGCCCAAATAAGCCGAAAAGCTTACTAGGATCTCCGTTTAGTTGACCTTGTACCAGTGATTTACTGTCACGAAACTTTTTCCTATGCAAACTTCTAATAAATTCTTCAAACAAGCAATGCTTCATCACACAAAGGTGTCGCACAAAAGTAGTGAAAAAAGCCGATCTACAAGCACACAACACCTCACACCGCGAGGCGGTGTGTGGCTGTGCTTGTAGATTGGCTATTTCCACGATTTTAAATCACTTTTAAAATGATAAATGCAAAACTAAAGGTTTTGACAAGGTTTCCACCCGACAACAACAATAATGTTAATAGTCCTAAAAAATAGCGGGGAGTTATCCACGGAGGCTGGATAACAGATCAAGTTCAAATGTTAATGAACACAATATTTAGACATGCAGTAGATTTAACTCACCTGAGAGTGTGGTGGTCCTCTGGATGTCTTGCCTGACAGCTGCTGTGGAGGGGGCCATTGTACTATGCCTGAGCCTCTGCCATACTGTTCCCACATGTGGGAGGGTACTGACAGGCCAAAAGATGCCCAGGTGTACAGCTGCTCTACCTGCACACAGGGGTGTCACGGGGGGGGGGGGGTCATGAAAATGTGAATATGTGTATTTTTAAGTGAACATTTGTAACTCAAACTTTGCTTCTGGGGGGTCCCTGGAACGAAATATTTTGAGATGGGGGTCCGTGGCCAAATACATGCAATTTTGGGGGTCCTTCACATGAAAAGGTTCAACATGAGTAGTCCTAACTATTTGTGTTTATTAACCATGCACTGTATGTAGAGTCTGTAGTCAGACCAAATAGCATGGATGACTTTAACATGGAAACACATACCACCCAATTGAAGTCTTGGAAAGCGTCACGTGAAAGCACTTTTTCAAAAATAAGAACATTTTCCCTAACTGAGCCTCGTTTAAGAAATATCAATAGAATACGTTGTGACTCGACCCTCTCTGAAAACAACATAATGAGACAACAACTAAAAGACCATGGGGTCACAGAGAAACATTGTTAACCCATTTAGGACTAGGATTATTGACTGCTTTAACTATTGAAAAATAGCAGATATACAAGCTCACAGCGCGGCACCGAGTACCGCGCTGCGAGCTTGCAGATCTGCTATTTTTGAAAAATCATAATTTTTCTTTGCAAGTCTTTGAATATATCTATTTAAAAGCGAACATTTGTAACTCAAACATTTGCTTCTGGGGGGTCCCTGGGACAACATATTTTGAGATGGGGGTCCGTGGCTAAATACCTGTAATTTTGGGGGTCCTTGACATGAAAAAGTTTGAGAACCACTGATTTAGAGGAAGGATTTAGAAGTCGGGTCAAAGATCGGGTCAAAGATATTCAAAGACTTGCACACATTTTCACGATTTTTCAAAAATAGCAGATCTACAAGCTCGCAGCGCGGCACTCGGTGCCGCGCTGTGAGCTTGTAGATCTGCTATTTTTCTAAAGTTAAAGCATACAATAATGGTTAAAGGTCAGAGGAAATGTATTGAATTAGGAAAGCAGCTGATACCAGCCACCCGCTTGATAACCAGATTTAGCTCATCCTCAACAGCTCAAAGCTATAGATTCAGCGTCGAAATGTAACAAAAAACAAGCCCTGGTATACTAAAAAAATATATATAAAAAAAAAATCTGTCCTCGGTCAAATATTTCCCTAGTGCAGGGGTCGGCAACCCAAAATGTTTTTGGTTTTTTTGGACCCAAAAAAACCAAAACAAATCTGTCTGGAGCCGCAAACAATTATAAAAGCCTTATATATCGTCGTTGTCGGGTGGAAACCTTGTATGTCCAAAACTTCGTTTTGTATTTATCATTTAAAAAATTAACTAAACTAGTGAAAACAGCCGATCTACAAGCACACAACGCCTCGCACCGCGAGGCGTTGTGTGCTTGTAGATCTGCTGTTTTCACTACTTTTGTGCGTCAGTCTTGTATGATGAAGCAGGGCTTTACTTTGCGAGAAAAAAAAAGAAACTTGGAGATACAAGGTTTCTGCCCGACAGTGACGATAAAAAAAAACGTTAAAATATTTTTTTCATACATTTTTTAAAAAGCTCCAGGGAGCCACTAGGGTGGCGCATGTGGCTCTAGAGCCACGGGTTGCTGACCCCCGCCCTAGTGGGTTGACTAATCAATCTTAAATTGCACATGGCCATTGACCATTAGCATATCTAGGGCTTAACTTTCATTTTTCCAAAATGCAAGCTGTTTATTACCATTTTTGCCACATGATATACTGTAGGATCTGTTGTTGTGGTGGTCAGCCAGGTCGGAATTCCATAGCCTGGACGGACGTCCATGCTGTGGTTTTACAATTTAGGCATTAGCAGTTTTAATGGTTGTTGTTTGGTTGTCAGTTGTCACAGAAGGGACTTTATATAATTACATGGTGACCATGGTCTTTGTAGACAGTGGAAACTGAAATTAGGAGAGAATTTATTTAAAAGGTTATTGGCATTGCAAATAGGGAATGATTTGATACGTTTTTTTTATAGCATTTTTGCTTGTAAATCTGTATTTAGCCCATCCATTCTCAGGTTTGACCTTGACCTTATTGTGACCGTAGCCTTTTCGACCCAACAATGAGACATCTTTTCAGGGCAGCCCATCTGTTCTCAAGGTATTTTGCAAACATACAAACAGACAGACAGGATGTGGCGTATAACATAACAAACGAAAAAGCCCCCATGGCAGCAAATGCTCCTAAATGTACGTGTGTGGCGATGGTGATGGTGCGTTTGCGTGCATGCTACTCTGGGTGAGTGTGTGTCTGTGTTATTTTGCAGGGCTCACATGCTATTTATTTCCAGTTGGACAGCTGACCCCAGGGTATGTTTTCCTTTTACAGTCACTACCAGGACAGAACCTTACAATAACCAGACCCTCGTTGCCTGACCAAGCACCACGCACGCACGCACGCACGCACGCACGCACGCACGCACGCACACACGCACGCACGCACACACACACACACACGGTACAAAGCACGGCCAGATTCCCAATGTCTTGCCACGCAGTGGTATATCACCGCCACATATTACAGTACTAACTGTATGAGGAATAATAATTAGACCTACTGTATCGTATAGCCTACTTGTAACCCCCACCCCTGCTCCACTTGGTACAACACAAAGCTCTCAGTGTATTTGATTTCATGAAAAATGCACAATACGAAACCAGAGAATTCCTACGTTAAAAGGCCGCTTCAAAATAAAGCGGTGCGAAGAGATAGAATATGATACATTCAGGGAGTTGAGTGGAAAAGGGGGACTAATGGAAATGGATGAGAGAGAGAGAGAGAGAGAGAGAGAGAGAGAGAGAGAGAGAGAGAGAGAGAGAGAGAGAGAGACAGAGAGACAGAGAGACAGAGAGAGGGAGAGAGGGAGAGATTTTTGAAAAGGAAGAGGGACTGAATAGTGACTATAAAAATTCAGAGGGATATCTAGCCTATATTCTAATTAGCAGATGTCAAGGTTGGTTTTGGCCAAAATGAGTGTTCACCTATAATGATCCCCAAAACAGGGATGCCAAGCTGAAAGATGCATAATTCATAACCTGATGTATATGTACGTATACATGGAATAGGTTGTGGTAATTGTTACAAAAGGCAGACCTGAACTTGCCTCACAGCAGACTGTTTGGGAACCACAGTGTTAGAGTGCCTAACCTCTCAAGACAGATTCTGCTAAACAAATGGAAAATACACAATATTTGTTCCCCTTCTTTTCACAGAATGGCTTCCCAAATTGGTTTGTTCCGAACCCAGACACAAGCTTTCTCCTGGGGAAGAGCAGCCTGGGCACGTGGAGCTCTTACATAACCTGGTCAGCAGATGGTCTACACTCTACACAAACAGACACACAGATGGGCGTGCGTGTGTGGGCACGTGCGTGCGTGTGTGCATGAGAGTGCAGTGGGAGTGCATTTCTTACTATTAAGCCAGCCATGTGAAGGGATGTTTCAATGTGCGCGTGCATGTACTGCACTCATGCAGCTGTGTGCCTTTGTTGAGGATGCATATCATTGTTGTCGGGTGGAAACCTAACCAAAACCGTTCGTTTTGTATTTATCATTTTAAAAATGATTTAAATGAAAATAGACGATCTACAAGCACACAACACCTCGCACCGCGTCCGCCGAGGCGTTGTGTGCTTGTAGATCTGCTATTTTCACTAGTTTTCGACAGTCTTGTATGATGAAGCAGGGCTTTACTTTACGAAAAAACACAAACATGTGAAACTTGAAGATACAAGGTACAATGTACAAGGTAAGATACAATCCATGTACTCAAATGCACTCAGGAGGTACAAATGTCCTTGGTAGGCCACAAAGAAATGCTCTTATCAAACTGATCACACCACCCATAGAAATATAACAACTCAGCGCCTGCACATAATGGATCTATCATGTGGAGATCAGTCCGGTGAAGACAAATAATGCACGCTTTTGGCTTTTGTGAGTTTGTGTTTTCATACATCCAGACAGATGCACGCACGCACGCACGCACGCACGCACGCACGCACGCACGCACGCACGCACGCACGCACGCACACACGCACACACACTCACACACACACACACACACACACACACAGCATCTAAGCAAGAACTGTAGCACTTATGATTGGACAAAATAGAGAGATATTAGCTTTCTATTTCTAGACACAAAACTACTGCACCCACCACTGGGTGGATTAAGCTGCACGGGGATAGCGATAAAAATGGCACTGACAGAGTGCTTGGTGAACTGTGCAAAAGAATGTGATAATGCATGAGATTAGATCTGCGTGAAACATTGCTGCAAGCAAGACTGAAATATACATGAAATCAGGTTTGGTTTGGTCAAGCTTGCCTACAGTGTATGCACTTCTGTGTATGTAATGAAAAGGGGCCCCATCTCTGTAGATGAATCGTTCTGATTATGGTTGCACACACACAGAAAAGGAGAACTGATAGGCCTTGCAGAACACCCGATGTACATTATTCGGTGACTGCAGATTGCTTCATGGTCCTCATCAAAGAGTGCTGAACATGTGTGTGTGCCTTAAGGTCCAGCCACACCACAACTATAATGACAGCGGCAAACAATATAATTGGGATTACTTTCAGAGTGATTTGATGAAGGATAGAAAACCTGCCATTATTTTAAAATGTAATTTCGTCCAATCTGTATGGTAGAGTATGTTAATACAATATAACTTTGGGTCAATTGGGGTTGTTGTATTTTGTCTCCCTGCTCTTCTATTTAGATTGTGTCAAATGTTTCACCTAGACACAGGATCTGACAAGAATTTTGACCTGACCGTCAAAATGGAATGTGTCTGTTAGCTCAATGGTAAAAATAATTCAGCTCTTGCACAGGAAGCCGGTTTCAAATCCGAGGTAGAAGAGGAAAGTTACATTGTGCAGCTTGCCTTTAAGATAACTTTGCTGAGAGAACAACAAATAACACCCCTTCAAAAGAACAACTCTCATAACAGATTTGGATTATCCTATACTTCTCTCAAAATAATTTTGTGAACCCAAACCCTTCTGGCTTTCTTTTTTGCCCTCCATGCAACAGAAGAGCAGCAGCTGTTACAGGTCATCAATAAGACATGGCACCACGTTTTTTAGGACGTTATTGTTCCAACATTGTAGATGCTCACATCATTACCATTGTAGGTATCATTTAGTTTGGATGGCCCTTTAGGCCAGCAACATAGGCTGTGTGTCATTTGTTGATGTAGTGCAGAAACAAGAAAGTTGCAAGCAAATTTAACCTGGCCACAAAGTCACAGCCTACCTCACTTCTATAAAACTACCCCTTATCAGCCCGAGGGCCTTCATAATGTTGCTAACGTTCTCCCATTATACAGCACCACTGGGTTCAAATCTGGAAATGGGCCTGCGGCAGTGGGGTGTGGTTTGTTGTCGGCTTTAGAGCAGACTTGCTCCAGGCCAAAACATTCTAATAGTAACGTTATGGTCCAACTTGTTTGAAAAACGGGAACCACACCCATATTTATACATCATGCAAGTCAATAAGCTGACAAGCTCTATGATGGCAGGAGAGGTTAATCATCCAAACCACCCAAGGGGATAGACATGCATAAACAATTAACACTTCAGTCTACAGAAAAACTGTGATACAACAACATACATCTCAATGTCAAACATAAGTAACACATGTCAGAATCTACATGTAGTAAGGGAAAGTTAGCTGAGTGTTAGACCAATCTGGGAACTAAATCTAAATCAATATCTTTCTTCACAAATGTGTTCATAAAGGTGTCTACTATCGCCTCTGAACTTTCTCAATCACAACTCCCTTGGGGAACTTTGTGTGAGCCAATCAAAGTTGGGGGTACCGGGATACCTGGGCCTGGGATTAAAGGGGATAAAATGAAAAAATGGCAAATATGAGCGTATGAGGTGTGTAATTAGGGTATTTCGGTCTGCTGAATCCATTCCAGCCATTAGTTTTCAGTTTAAATGACTCCTTAGCCATAAAACAGGCCTAATTGGCTAAGGCTTAGCCAATCACGTCATTCGGGTTCACCTGTGTCCTGTTAGTCCCTAAGTTTTAAACCCTTTTGAGTGTTCCTTGTCAGATTGTATCATGTTATCCTGTGTGTCATGATGTGCGATTACCCGCCTGATCTTGAATAGTTTTCATGAATTCAAACCCTACTCCAACCATTTTTTTATTGCCAATATTATATGTCTTGTGGACACACAAAGGTAGGTGTGGCCTATTTTATGGCCAAGGAGTCATTTTTACTGATAACTAATGGTTGGAATGGATTCAGCAGCCCCAAAATACCCTAACTACACGCCTCGTACGCTCATATTGGCAATTCTTTATTTTTCCCCCTTTAATCCCAGGCCCTCGGGATACCCTCAAAGTTCCCACAAAGTTTCCGAAGGTAGTTGTGATTGAGAAAGTTTAGAGGTGATAGTAGACCCCTTTATGAACACATTTGTGAAGAAAGATATTGATTTAGATTTAGTTCCCAGATTGGTCTAACACTCGGCTAACTTTCCCTTAATGGCTGATGTTCAATGTTCTGAGAGTGGGTGAGTGAGTGAGTGAGTGAGTGAGTGAGGGAGTGAGTGAGTGAGGGAGTGAGGGAGGGAGGGAGGTGGCTGTCTGGTGTAGCAGAGAAAATCTGTCCTTAATTGGGCTAATTGATCCATCAGACTTTAAAAGACAGCCACTTGGCATTGCGCTGTTCTACAGTATGTCTTCCAGTGAGACAAGGGCCAAGCCTTGCGGCTGTTGAACTGTCTACCCCTGAAAATGGGATTGAACTGACTGTAGCCTTTGAGCTGAACCAGCTAGGACTAGTCATCAAAAGACAATTTGTGTTATATAAACATGCATTGTGCCCATCGCCTTCAAGAACGTGCGTACAATCATCACCACTCCCTCTTAATGAGCCAATTACACAGCTCTATACTGGTGCCATGCACCTCATGTCATTAACTTGACACCGTATATGCCATACATTGTTAGTGGCAATTTGTTGTGATTGACAAGGTTCTTACACTGAAGGTGGGCATGGTCGGCGTGGCAGTGATGTCGCCGGGTTGCTCTCGAGGGCTATCACTGGACGGCTGCAGCAGACCCATGGCCAGCATTTGACAACACATCTCCCTGGCATCCTCTTCCACAGCCCCCTCTCCCTTCAGCATGCACAACCGCTCCAACAGCATTTTACCTGCGGGAGAGATGAGATGATGTGTTGTGATTCACTTGATCAGTGAGAGTGGCCATTATGGAATGAAAAACAAGGATTCTGTCAACAAAAGAAGAAAGAGATCTGTTAGTTAGTTGCTTCAGACTCATCTGAGTCTGAAGAAGAGCTGTGTGCTCGAAACGTCATTTATTTATTTGGTGCAATAAAGCAAATTGACGCATGTTAGCCCTCAGTGAGCGAGCGTTTATTTCTTTCTTTCCAGTATCTAGTCGTCGCTCAGCAGCACCTGCCCAACTTGGGTTAGGGATGTGCATGTCTGCTCTCTTTTTTCATGTAATGCAAATCACAGCACTGGATAAAGACATCAAATAATTAGTAGCTGTTTCTGAAGTGTTAATTAAACACCTCCTCCGCACGCGCACATGCACGCACACGCACGCGCGCGCACGCACGCGCACGCACACGCACACGCACACGCACACGCACACGCACACACACACACACACACACACACACACACACACACACACACACAGTCTGATTCCCCACCCAGCACAGGGTTGAGTATTAAAGGAGACGGAAACAGCAAATGCTAATTATTACATGCTGAAGTTAACAAGACGTTACACAGAAACTCAAATTGATATTCAGGAACACCGTTTCACATGCCATGCATTTAATAATATCCCAATGTTTTATCATTGCTGCGCTATTAATGAATGAGTAATGCACTGAACCTGATGCCTGTCAATAGAAAGGTTAATATAGTCTACCGTTGAGATGAGAGAGAGAGAGAGAAAGAGCACACATGGTTCGACACAGTAAATTAATGTAATTACTGTGTTGACTGGTAACCACAATTGAACATTATGAAAAACATAATGTCACCTGCTTGTGTCTGCGTCTCTACACAAGCCAGGTGAGATGAAATCATGCTGCGAGCCATAATGGGAGTGAGAGTGGGAGTGTGCTACACTGAAGGATTATTATAGACATGACAGTCATGTAATCTATAAATCCATAAACAGACCTGAGTCGACTATGATGAGGGGGGAGAGAATCCTGACATTTTGATGCAGTGGATAGCACACGTCATCATTGTGGTCTGTTGTGAAAAATGTTGATTATGTGACCGCGTGAACTGACACTTCGTGGAGAGCTCCTCATCCGTATGAGAGGAAAAGGCTATCTTTCACTTTGACAGGTGTAAGATGGGCTGCGGCAAGCAGGAGGCTCATAAAATTGTTAGATGAGCTTAAATGTGGAAAACGTGATTCAGAGGGAGGCAAATTAGCAGGTAAAATAACATCGCCTTGTTGTTCATGGCCCGACATGGACATAAATTTGGGCTCATGGGATAAGGGGGTGTGAAAAAACTACTAAAAACAACAGAGCTGTTAAATGCCTTTCCTAGTCCACTGTCCAGCACTGGAACAGTGCTTGAGAATAATTGATTGATTTGGTTATGTGAAGAAAAAAAAAGAAAGAGGAGAAAAGAAAAAGAAACTGTAGAGTAGAAAGAAAATTAAATTTGTCATTCTACCAAACAAGCTGAACCTAAGCCAAGTATCATAATCAGACAGTCCATTGATTTCCAGACAAATTTCAATTTGAAAACAAAACAGAATTCAACCAAAGATTAATTAATCCACTTTTATGTTCTGAAGAAGTGGTTTTATGTTCTGAAGAAGTTCTATGTTTCCTGTGATGTCATCCCACAGGCCTGGTGACCTGCAGCACCTAGCAGAACAGATCAATGTCACATGCATGCATGGTGACTGAGAGCTGAAACAACAAGAGTGGCCTGGACACCTAGCAGAATAGATTAAAGCCACACGCAATGATGATGATGACAGTCGAAACAGCAAGAGACACAGAAGATTGTCTAGTCAAATATCTTTTGGTATTTCTTATGATTGTAGCACCTTTTTGTTCATGGACAAATAGACCGATAAAATAGTGTGATTCAAAAGTAGCAGTTGGCTTATTTAGTTTGGTTTAGTTCTTCATACTGTATATTTTGTTAAGTGATAGGATTAGAGTTAGATTAAATGTTTATGGCAACAGGAAATTCCATACATCTGCATTGTTTGGGTATGACTCGTTCGGCTGAATAATAAACCAGAATGGACTCCTACTACTACTGTGAATTGTTTTGTGTCATGCGGTTAACGTGTGTAACTTATTAGTGTTAGCCGCACTGTGTTTCTGTGACTGTCTCTAGCATGCATCTATTTCTGTCTTAGCCTGTGGTGAAGAGAGTGGCTCTGCCATGGATGCGCGATAATGTTGTCACTCGCTACTTGTATGTACAGTATGATGATGCCGAATGCAGTCAGTGCAGCTAGCTGCTGAGCTGCCTGACCACAACAGTCAGCATGTTGTTTAATCATAACAGTGCATTTGTTCTATAGATACTTCTCAATAAATAGGTTCTAATATACTTCTTCTCCTTTTCATGTGCTTGATTGATTGTCATCATAATTTGCATTCCTCTGCTGACCTTGACAATTCATGGACAGTAAGGCTTGAATTACAGTGATATTCATGTAAACCTACATTTTGTTGTTTCATAATGCCATTTTGTAATTACATATGTACCTATTATTTATTGGAAATAAAACATTATAATCATAATCCAAATTGAATAATTTCCCCTCCAGTGAGTGATTTCACCAGGAAAATAATGGAACGTGCATAGGACAGCGCTTTCATTTTCCTTGAAAGTGAAACTATAAATCAGTTACCGAAATGTGCATCCATAGTAATTTCAGGCCAGCTTTTAAAGTAAGTGCTGTAATTGCTGAATCAAATTCCATCAGCCAGCTGTACCTAATAAACTCTGAAGAGGAGGTGAATTATTACACGCAACAACTGAACCACCTGTTGTTACTACTCACCAGAGAAGACTTCCTGATAGGAACCTGAGGCGTTGGAGTTCTGGAGGCTCTGTTGACTTCTCCTGGAGCCCAATGTCCAGTAATTCCCGCCTGTGTTCCCTTTCGCCTGCTCTGGGAACTTGGTCCCACTATCCCGCCTGGATCTCAGCTCGTTGGACCAGTCTGCCGAGGCGCTGAGAGGCCCAGCAATGGAGCTGGACCTCTGCTTCTGTGTTAGCAAATTCTGGGCCCCACTGGAGCGTTGAGAAAGCCCAGTGGCATCTGTTCTCCTGGGGACCTCTGGGCTGGTAAGGGGAGAGCCAACAGGGGAGGTGAGCTGCCTTGCGGTGGTCTTAACATAAGAGGGCTGGATGGGAGGGTAGAGTTTGACGGTGGAGGAGACAGAAGAGGATGAACGCCTCGCAACAGACACCTGGGGGTTGTCTGATGTCAGCTGGCTTATGGACATGTTACTCTTCCTCCTCCGCAAGGACAGAAAGTACTGCCTCCGAACTTCCTCTTCCTCATCCCTCTCCATGGACAGGTCCATACTGCTCACACTTTTTTGTGGCACGATCGGTCCTGCTGCCATGGGGCATACATGGATACGTGGCACACCGCCCTGTGAGGCTACACTATCTTGGCTGAACTTCATGGGCAGGACTGGGTTCTCCAGTTCATCTTGGATCTCCTCAGCACTCTCATATGATGTGGTGGTGGTAGTAGTGGTGTCTTGAAAGCTATATGTGCTGTTGGTTTGAGGAAAGACACTGATGCTGCTTCTGTCTGTGTCTGGTGTTGAAGATGATCGACGACTCTCATTCAGTGACCCCTGTTCAGATGAATTTCTTGTTATCGGCATGGCACATTTTTCATTTTGCAACTTCCTACTTTGGTGTTTAGGTACACAGTCACCAATGTTTGTATCAGTGGCTGCACTTTTATCCACCCCAGAGTTTGGTCCATCGGTTAATGAGGTGGCCACTATGTTCAGGAGACCATTGCTGGCTCCCTGTTGCCCTCTGACAGCCTGCTGAATGTCTGAAAGCAGGTCCTCTTGTTCCGCTGTCGCTGAGTGGAAACTATAAAGGTCAGCATCTGATCCTGAGCTGGTTTTTCGGTCCTCCACATTTTCCATGGACTGCCGAGTGTCCCAGGTCAAAAGGTGTGAATCTCCCTCACAGCCTGAAATCACATTCAGCTGATCTACTGCGAGCTGGTCCTCGGTTTTTGCCTTGCGCACTGCGTCATCAAGTTTCAACATGTCCTCCTTGGACAAACCCTTCGACTTGGACAGGCTCTTCCTGATTCTCATGCTGGAAAATACTGAACTTCTAGACTCTGACTTTGATTTCTTCTTTGTGCCTTCTTTATCCTTCTTGGATTTTTTGTCCCCCTCCCTGTCATCAGCCTCTGCCCCACTGCATGACTCTTGCCCTGTTCCCCCGCCACTTGACCCACCACCTTTCTTCTGCTTAGCCTCGTGATTTCCCATTTTCCTGAGCAGGCGGATCAGGCCACGAGGTTTAGACTGGGCTTCCTCCTGGGTGGCTGCTACTGCCGTTCCTCCACTGGCCTGGGCCCGGTCAGCGCTGCCTAATCTCTGCTGGCTGCCCACCAGAGTCAGAGACAGCTCGGATGATGATACTGCTGCTGATGGGAGGAGGGGACTGGCAGTGGCAGCCACTGGCTGCCTACTGCTCGCTCTCTCATCTTCCCTCCCTTGCTGCCCCTCCCTTCTCTCCCCATCTGCCGCTGCGCTCTCTGACGTCTTGCATGATGGGTTGCTGGATGAGCGAACCCGGCGTTCCAGAGAGCGCGATCCATCCCCCCTCTCAAGGGGGAGGGGTGTGGGTTGAGGGTGATGTTGCTGTTGTTGAAGGAGGGAGTGCTGTTGTTGTCTACGGAGCAAGTTCGACACACTACTTTTTCTCCTGTCTTTGAAGGTAGTCGTGAAGAAGCTCTCTTTCAGAAGGGGCACCTGAGTTTCCACTGTCTTAATGGTTTGCATTCTGACACCTATGGACTTCTCCAGTCCTGAGGGGAGCCAATCTGGTCTGTTTGAGCTAAGAGAAAAGTAGAACCAGTTAAATTGTGATCATATTCAAGCATTACTTAGTTTCTCAATAGTTAAGCGGCCTGAGGTATAAGTAACACAGGACTAGTCCAATTTATTCTTTAGAGTAACTGGGAGACAGTTGGTATTTATGTATAGGAATAAGGTGTCTTATATTTACACAATAATGTTAAAAACTAAAGAAAAGAAAATGCCCCAAATTTCCTAAACATGACAGTTCTGGTTTATGCTTCAAAGCTGCTATTTTAGCATGGTAATTCTCCAGCTACCTCTCAGATGCTGCCTGTGACCAAGGTAATCCTTACTTTGCTGCAATGAGTGTATCTAATAATAGAATAGCTGTTTGGATGTCCCAGTCCTCTGTGTCTGACAGGGACATTGGCCTTAATGTGCTCAAGCTGACATCTGCCATTCTACTGCCAGCCATCCTGGGTCAGGATGAAAAGCCAACAACAGTGATATGTTCTATTAATGATCACAGTGGAGACATCTGATGGCTGCAGCAGTGGGGGATAATCATATTATAGCCTATATAGCAAATATATATAGAACATACTGTTAGGACTGACACACATTGTTGGTGCATCATTTTAAAAGTTTAAGAGCAAAGCATATCGAATTGTTTATTACTAAAATGTCTCACGTGCAGTGTTGTGTAATCAAGTCATGATACATGCAAACTGACTATACAAATGGGTGCGGTACAGTAGCCTAATAGTGAAGGCAGAGCAATTTATAATTGCCACTATTGTTATTGTATGTTTTCTCTCAGACTCAAGCCAGTAATAATACCAAAGTGTAAAATTAAATGCCTGCCCTTTGAAATAATTACTAAATACCGGTAGTTCACATTAATTGATTTTGTAAAGACAGTTTAAAGACTTTCATGTGTGAAGTGTGAACTTGAGGTTCTACTCCACCCAACTAGTGAAAAAAGTTTATCTCGTGGGCCTCAATTCAGAGACAATATACAACAACAAGCTTAAATGATACACAGAGGAAAATAAACGCATATATACATTTACCTCTCAGTCAAGTGGTCTTTAAATTCTAATAAAATCCAAAAAGATAAGTACAGTAAAAAAACTTGTGGCGGATCCTTCTTGGCAGCTCCTCTCCAGTAAAGTTACAGACTGAAGAAAACAACACAAGTGAGTGTTTGTCGTCTCCAACGGGACGCTCCCCAGCCGCTGGGTCACATGAAGCTGTGCTGTTCTCCATCACATGTCCTGTCTCCTCCGTGGCCCCACCGCCCCCCCCCCCCCCCCCCCCCCCACCCACTTACTGTCTGAGACGCCTCTCCATGATTTCAGAACACACAGGAGGACCTCAGAGTCTAGACACAAGTTTGTCTATTACACCGTGACGGTCACACAAGTATGCTGTCGTCTTCAATTAATACATCACAGCGATATACCGTGTAAGTGTGCCAGTCTTATAACATTCCCTAGTTAGCTAAATGATTCAGACAACTTGAGACTGTTGACACGTGAAATGTGTTCAAACTAACAGATGATTATTTTCATGAAGCACACTTAAAACAACAAGCAGTGCTGTACAAAACTATACAATCATGATCCTGTGGTGGAGGCTAAAATGGGGTGATGTGGGCCCTCTGAGTGCCACTCAGTAGGCTAGCAGTGGCATTTTGTACTGGCTGTAACAGATTACTGATTAACACCAATACACAGAGAATATATCAAAATGGCTCCAAATTATGATTTTAGTTAATGCAATGCATACAGTATTTCTTGTCAGGAATACCTTTAGTCAGTCTCAACTGTGTCAGTTCTTTATCTATATTGTCAAAGAAAAGGTCCTTTTCACTTAACTGGAGCTCAGTTAGTCTGTTCTTGAGAGACTATCATGTGAAGGAAACCCCCCAGAAGCAAAATTTGAGTTACAAATGTTCGCTTTGAAAATACATATATTCAAAGATTTGCACACATTTTCACGACTTTTTCAAAAATAGCAGATCTACAAGCTCGCAGCGCGGCACTCGGTGCCGCGCTGTGAGCTTGTATATCTGCTATTTTTCACTGGTTAAAGCATTCAATAATTCTAGGCCTAAATAGCACCCACTGCTCCTAATAGTTAGGATGGGTAAAAGACTAAATTATTATTATTACATTTACATTTTCAGTTTTTTAAACATTTGTTTTTGGGTCTTTTTACGCCTTTATTTGATAGGATAGTAGACTGACAGAAAATGGGGAGAGAGATGGGGAAAGACATGTGGCAAAGGTCGTCCGGATCGGGAATCGAACCGGCGACGCCAGCAGGCATCATAGCCAAGTAGGGTGGTATGCGCCTGGGTCACGTTGATGAATGTATATTTCTTCTAACGTCAGCTTCCTCCGATGATTTTTTCCCCTGTCAAGCACTAAGAGAGCAGTTTTTTTTAAGACAGTTCAAAGTCAAACATGTTTCTAACATGTTCAGGTCAAACATGCTGAATTTGAATAAACCTCTGAGCGGTTCAGGCATCTAGTACGGATGCCTCCCGATGTTAACCCTGCAACCTGATTCCAGATAAGCGGTTGAAGATGGATGGATGGTCGCAAAAAGATGGCGAAATAGAGATATTTTTTAGTTCATGTTCAATATGTTGAGAGGCTTTATGTTTTTGTACCTGCAGCATGAAAAACTAGCAATGCTTCATTTTACAGTCTGCATGACTGTTAATTACTAACTACAGGGAAGAAGTAAGTATCCATAACAATACTGTATCATAAACTGGTGGGCTACAAAATCCATGAAGTAGCCTATCCAGGAGGTATCACTTTTTTCCCATATTTGGTCACCTGTAATTATGATATTGTACCATAGACTGTATAAAAGATATGGACAAAGCAAAGCCATTGGTTTCTATGCAGCGCAAATGACACAATATGGGTCCTTGGCATGGGTGTTGCCATCATTGAATTGAAATGCAAACAGAGGATGCTATTGGCTGCCAAAGGTCACGTGCAACCGCAGGGATACATGGGAGAATGTTGTCGGAGCCTCCCGAAATACAGCACACGAAGAAGAACACAGCCAGCTGGTATCAGTTTAGTTGGCCACGCCCCCCGCAACTTTATCATCAATTTTAACATAAATGGGATAGCTGGGGAGAATCTGGTCAAAAAACATCAATTTCGTGCACTTGGTGCAAAGTTTTGGATTTTTGGTATGGTGTTAGATATGGGTATAAGGTTTTCAAAAACCATCGCAAACAAGTTGGGCTCGCCCCCTAGTGGTCTGTTTGCAATGAATCAAATATTCGATACATCAGTATATGGTTGAAACCCCAAATAATTGATAAAAGAGATTTTTCAATGGATTCTGTTACTATTGATAAACAACATACTAAAAAATCTGGAAAAAATATCTACCGGAAAGGCACCATTTTCAAGATGGCGTCAACGATGGCTGCCGGGAGCTGAAAATGCCTATAAACTGGGTTTTAATGTGTAAAAATTCATAATAAATCTCATTCTGCACTT
Organism: Nannobrachium achirus; assembly: GCF_963921795.1. Taxonomy (NCBI): domain Eukaryota; kingdom Metazoa; phylum Chordata; class Actinopteri; order Myctophiformes; family Myctophidae; genus Nannobrachium; species Nannobrachium achirus. The sequence goes on along the minus strand of NC_137833.1, from coordinate 37,432,361 downwards.
GGTTAAGAGTTTTATTTTTTTAATATTAGGCTAACCACAAGTTGAATTGCAATGACGTTCTATGGGCTGGCTTGGAGTTCACCGTTCTCCCTTACCCGAAGTGGGGCCGCTGTCACAATTGGGGGCGTGAATTTGTAGGCGCCCGTGTGTCTCTATTGACCGAATTCACGTTACGCAACTTCCTGGCGCTGACGTCACGGTAGAAGGGGAAAAACTACTAATATCCCATAGAGTTAACACAGAAATCACAAATTTAATGCAATTTCCGAATAGTAATGTATAAAATACGGCTAGCATGATCAAGAACACAAGATAGTAAAAGGCACAAAGCGGTTTAATTTTTTACCGTTCTAAATAATGATTTATTGGCTTTAAGTCCAGCTATTTCTATGTTATTTTACCCTCCAAAGCTGACATCAGCCCAAATTGCTGAGAAATTCGCTGAGTGCGCATGCGTGGGCGGGCTGTGAATAGGGTCTAATCTAATGTAGGTCTACCCCATAATTAATTTGAGTAGGCCTACTGTAGGCTACTGTAATAAATATCACATTTACATAATAATGTATAGGTCTACGTTTCTCATGAATACAACATTCTTACTCCATATTTCCAGACGTTGAACTAGCCTAAATTATTTTACCCAGTAATTAGATGCCCATAATAACAAATAACTAGGCTACACCAAAAGCCATTAGGCCTACTCTAAAGTCCAACATATAAAAGTGTTATCACTTTGTTTTCCCCCTCATAACTACATTATTGTACAATGCAATTATTTCGTAAGCAACCTACCTACCCCTGTAATTAAACCAATTAGTGGGTTGTAAATTTACATTTACCTTAAACTAGACTATTTGTGGCTCTGCTCCTGTTTGCTGTGGATTGTTCCTGAGGCAGGATTGATTCAAGAGACCTCCAAACCGAAACGCATTTGCTCATGTCTTCAGACGATATGTTTCCTTTCCCCCGGGGAATTGAAGTCCTTGGGCTGAAAGGGTTTCTCAGGCTCGCCCTCGCTGCAGGTGCACCGTGCAGCCGGCATACTCGGCCCCGGCTGGACAGTGCTTCTGCTGGGGTGAGAATCTCCCAGAGGCCGTGGAACCTCCGCGTCCTCCACAGGCTCCACTTCATCATCCTCCGATGATGATGACAACAAATTGACAGTAGCCGACTCATAATCATCAACACTAGTGCAACTCTTTTTTTTTCTTTTTTTTTTAGGCCCACCAAAGAAATCTTATGTGCGTTTCTGAGCCATGATGGAAACAAGCAACCTACTGACGCGTGATTATGGATCCAACTGGGAAAGATGGATAACCACGCCCCGGACTCATTTTTGAAGCTTGTGATTGGCTGAACCGGACGTAGGGAGCGCTCCGTTGTAGTCACTTGGACCGCGCGAGGTGCACCAAAACCCAATTATCATGGCGTTTATCGTGCGCTTGCCCAGGCCGTTGCATTCACCACGGCTTCGTAACTCGCGCGGCGCTCCGCCGGCCGCGCGGCCCTGGCCCGCTCTTCGCGGCCACTCGCGCCTGCGGCAAGACTACCTGGCTGCAGACACTAGGGTCCTGTTGATGTCCACGGGAGACAGGAACATCAACAAGTGGCAGGAAGTGACCTCACACCTCTTTCTTGCTCTACCCCATGGAGGTTCTGTTTAGGGTTAGGGGGTAGAGTTGGGTTGTCTAAAAGATAAAAGATAACATGTACACATAGCGACAATGCGGCTCAAAGGGACTGTAGTGCCTTGGACTGCAAGGCAGAGACGTCACGTGACCTCCACAAGCGGCATGAAGTCACTTGACACTGTGAGGTCACTTCCTGCCACTTGTTGATGTTCCTGTCTCCCGTGGACATCAACAGGACCCTACCCAGACAGCACAAAGGGGCGGAGCGACATAGCTATTACATAGCTTCGTAGCGTTTGTGTTGCTGCCTGTGTCACTTCATAGCTTTTAGATAGCTTTTATGTCTCCAGAGCTACCCATTTTTCTTGCATAGCCCCTGCGTCTATGCTCTGTCGCGTTACTCGCGTCACAGTGAGCTCTCTGGCGAGACCGCGGCATAACCATAGGGGCATAACGAGGACTCTATTTTCAGCTGCGTCACATGACTCACAGCTCAGCTGGCAACTCCCAAGCAGCACCGTTGGCTTGGCTCCCCTCGTTTCATCTGTTTCAAACAGGTTTGTATTATGTAAAACATCAGTTATGCACTAGAACTAGTTAGGATATTTTCTAAACTTCATAATTTCATTGATGACGTGTCAAATAGGTTTTTATGTTTAATGTTATATCTGAAAACACCCTAATCTTTCTGCTGGTTTGACATGCTAGCTAGCTATGTTTACATGTTGTCATTTACTGATGCTGCTAGCCGTGCCATGCTAAGTTACGTCAAGCTGACAAGGGAGGACTAATGAGCTGAAACCCTAGTTTTTGCTGTTTGTGTAAACCAGTTACAAAATAGTTTACTTGAACTAGTATTAAAAACATTTAAATAAGGCTTTGTTTGACAATTTTAAGCCTTTAAAAAGTGTGATGTGGTTTTGTTAAAAACGTAATTATGTCATACTTAATTCATTAGGAGTTTTATTTTGTTTTAGTTTTAAAAGCAATGTTTTTCCTGTTATGTTCTGTACCAGCATTTATGGGGCTAACTGGGCTAACTGCAGGGACAGCTTTGAGCGTAGCACTGGCTGCCCAGAGGGGAGAGAGAGAGGCTACGGGATCGGAGAGAGGGAACACACAACAGTGATTCAGAGGCGTTCTTTATATAAGTGTTTGCTGTGCACAAACAGTTGTAGTTTTCAGTCCTGTGAGTGTTTACACAACGTTCTGAGAGGAGGACAAGCTGCAAGACAAGAGGAATTACTTCACGAGGTTCAGCGACTGTTTTGTTGTGCTACATGCTAACGCTAAGCTAACAAGCTCAGTGAGTATAGTCAGTTCATGAGCAGACGTTTTTCTAGACACAGTTTTAACTTCCACAGTTGGACTGATTAAGTGGTAGTCTGTTGTTTTCGACTGGAGGACACAAAGAGGAGGTTTTGGGGGTTAACTAATTACTTTAGGTAGTAGTTAATTTTGCCGGCTTTTAGGGACTGTGTGAGTGTGTGGGCCCACAAATTATTTAATTGGTTTCTAAGTGACTGAAGGGTGACAACTCAAGGGTCTTTATTTTGAATATTAACTTTGAGAAGGTAATATTATTTTTTGCACTTACAGTAGTGACAGTATTCCTGAAAGAAGAGGTTTATGGTTCACGTTTCAGGTTTTCAATCTGCTAAACTGTTGTTTACATTTTCTATTTTATTATTTTCTATTCATATTCATATTTACTACTTTTGCACAGTCATTGCATAAAAGATCCTAACTAAATAATTGAGAATTATTGAGTTGTGTAGATTTATTGTGTACCCTTTTCTGGTATTTAAAGGGTCCATTTGGTTACTAGATTAGAAGTCATGGTTACTGGTTATAATCTAAGCTCAGTAAATACTCATTTTATATAACTTTAATATAAAAGTACTTAAAAAGGTAATTCATTGATATTGTGACTTTAAAAAACTGCTTGTGCGATTATTAGTTAAAAAGAGATCCAAGCTAATTAATACTGAGTTAATCGGAGTTAAGTTAAATATATTTAAAAGAACACAAAAGCCCTCCCCTTAATACATGACCACAAGGGGACCGCTACATTTGTAACTAGTGGAACGTACTTTACAAACAGCAAAAACTAGCGTTTCAGCTTCAAGTCCTCCCTTGTCAAAGTTTTTCTGTGGCACTGCCGCACTGGTGACTTTCACGCGGACAAGAAAAAATACAACCGCGATGATCCGTGTCTAAGCTTTCTGTCTAGGTCGTCCTCAGACGAGCCTTTCATCGTCGCTTCCAGTCTAGGGTTGGGATCCGTTTGGTTTGAACCGATTCCGAGTCTTTTTCGGGTACCCCTTTTCGGTTCCGGGTAGAACCGGTTCCTAAAACGGTTCCGGAAGTTCTCATATACTGTATATATATAGGCATATGTGTATAAATATTTTTATATGAGATACTTAAAGTGTGGTTCCAGTGGAAATAAGCCTCGGCTTTCCAGGATCTCCTTTTAGTTGACCTTGTACCAGTGATTTGTCATGAAACTGTACTTTTTTCTATTGCAAACTTCTAATAAATTATTCAATCAATTAATATAGGCATATGTGTATATGCCTATATAGATATAGATATTTTTCTTTCATAATTATTATAATAAAGTGATTCCCTGTTTACTACAGCAACTTATATAACTACTATTTCAACTTAACCACAATAAAAATGCATGGTTAAGGGTGGACTTTCAAATAGTGGAGAATACATGGTTATTTAACAATGAATAGCTGATCTGGTATCTACAAGCTCACAACGCGTCGCACACGACGTGCTGTGAGCTTGTAGATCGGCTAGTCTTTCGTTGTCATCATCATCGCAGGCTTCCCAGCTGCTACCAGTGTGAAAGCTGAACCTCAGACAAACGTCGCGTCCGTCATATGCAACACCATGAATGAAGTACCAGCCGAGTGGATTGTACATTGCGCTACGTGGTTAGCAGCTAGCTGCTAGGCTACTGAAGAAAGTGAAACGGCAGGCGTCAGCTGCAGTCACTGGTACAGAGTTTAGGAGACTGCACATTTGCAGGAAAGGATTGCACTGCATTTCGTTCACTTTGCATTCGTTTTTTCCTCTCTTGTAAAGTGCAACCACAATCGTGAGTAGTTTTGCTGCTGCGCTAACGTTAGCTCCGTTTGTCTCGAAGGATACTAGCATTCTGATCCTGGATCAGCTGTTGTAGACTCTGCTTTGAGTGGGCGTATCCACCTCGCTCACACATGTAGCGAGACGTCACCACAGTCGCTTGAAATGCACACAGGCTGGTCCAAATGAACGCTCATGAAAAATTCCAGGAACCGTTATAGGAACCGGTCATGAAAATATGATGGAACCGGCTCCGGTTCCTCAATTTCGGAACCGGGTACCCGAAGAACCGGTTCCGGATCCCAACCCTATTCCAGTCGTCCCGGTTCTCCATACATCTGGCCAGCTCGTTGTTGCTTTATGCTCCTGCGTCTTTCTTATATCCACATATAATATAAAATTCATCCAGCTAGGATGAATACAATGCAACAGGAGCCCAGCCCGAGCAGACAAGAGGAGGAGCAGTAGGTGGTGTTAGTGATGTCATGGTGTTTCCAGGCTGAACAGACAGAGGAGCAGCAGAAGGTGGTGTTATAGTGATGTCACAGTGATGTAATAATGATGTGGTGTGTTTGCAGACAGAGGAGGCGCAGAAAGAGAACAGGGAGCAAGCAGAGGAAGAGGAGGATGAGGAAGGAGAGGAAGGGGAGGAGAAAAGGAGGAGGAGAGAAGAAGAGAAAGAAAGTAAGTGTTGGAACAAACCTACTGGAGGAAAAGCACAACCCTTTAATACCAGAGGTCCTTTCTATAATGTCTTCTTAAAAAAAAAATGTTTCTATAATCAGTGGTTCTGAAACTGTTTCATGTCAAGGACCCCCAGAATTCCATGTAGATCTGCTATTTTTGATTAGCTAAAGTATAAACCCATCTAGACCTGGAACGCATTACTTTAAACATCATTCTATGCTTTAACTATTGAAAAACAGCAGATCTACAAGCTCATAGTGCGGCACCAAGTCCAACGCTGTGAGCTTGTAGATCTGCTATTTTTGAAAAACCTTTAAATTCTTTGAATATTTCGACATTGTCTTCTAAATCCTTCGTTGTGAGCTTGTAGATCAGCAATTATTTGGCATATGTTCCGCCCCAGGATAATTGATGTTGGGGATAGTTTGATTATTGCTATAATGTCGTAAATCGTGATATTTTTTTTGGGTCACAATAATTGTGACATCTTCCCATCCCTACCAGGACAAGAAGAGGAAGCGCAGCGTGTCGGCGTACAGCGGGGATGACGGAGAGAAGGAGGAAGAGGACGGTATGTCAATCAAAAAGTCATCTGTCAATGAATGAATGTCTGACTGACTGGTAGGGCTGTCATAATTATTACATCGTCAAATCACAATTATTTGACATAATCGCGATTATTTTTCATAATCGTCATTATCGTTTCCATGTTGAAAAATTGTCATATATTTAAGTAAAAAATAGTGGAAATAGCAGATCTTCAAGCTTGCAACACGTCGCATCGCGACTCGTGAGCTTGTAGATCGGCTATTTCAACCATCAGTGTTCTTTTTTAAGTATAAAGTTGTCAAATATGTTGTAATTTCTTTGTATATTTAGGTTAGGTGTCATATTTGCCATGTGCAACTTCAAAGCCAAAGAGTAATGTAATTGTCAACGACAAAAATACGATCGCCATTATTTGAGTGACAATTAATCGTCATGTAAAATGTCATAATCGTGACAGCTTTAACTGTCTGGAATCTGGATGTCTGAAACCATCTATACAAATTGCACCGCTATGTGCAACAAATGCATGGAATTTCTGGTGTGTTGTTGAGTTTATGGTCAGACACACAGGCAGAGACATATGAAATATATAGAGAGATGATACGAATATGCATTAGTGAAATAGAATTGTGTGTGTGTGTGTGTGTGTGTGTGTGTGTGTGTGTGTGTGTGTGTGTGTGTGTGTGTGTGTGTGTGTGTGTGTGTGTGTGTGTGTGTGTGTGTGTGTGTGTGTGGGAAGGAGCGAGGAAAGGAGAGAGAGGAGGAACCTCTGCATTCATGAGGAACATGTCCTGAGGTATCCAAGGACGTGAATATGCTGTGAGTCTGAACACCAGGCACATAGACTTTTGATGTCCCCATACTCTTTTCTCGTTTTCAATGTATGTATTGTATTTTTAATTTATTTTTAGATTGCATTGTTATTTTGTAAAGCACTTTGAATTACCTCAATGTACCAAAGGTGCTCTATAAATAAAGTTGGCGGGCCTTGTGTCTGCTCTACCCCTGTACTAGGACAGTGGTTCTCAACCTGTTTTTTTGTGTGCGTGTGCATAGCTGCGTGACTGTGAGCAACGGTCTGACGCACCACAAACCGGTACTCCACAACAACATCAAGCTGTCTGCAAGACTCATCCATACCCTGGATACCAGAGGACTGCTGTGAGAGGGAGACAGACAGGCACACAGACAGGTAAACACTGTGGGAGGGGGACAGACAGACAGACGGGTACACACCCTGGACCATAGACATAAGCTGCGTTTCCATAAAGCTTTTTTTGAAAATAGGAAGCAAATTATCAGAAATTATCAAAAAAAAGGCAAAGCTAATTTAGCCTGTTTCCATCCACTGATAAAATGGGATTTTTTGGGAGATATAGTTTATGAAATAAGCAGTCGTGGCGCTATTTTTCCAGTCAAGTGAGACACATCATTGAACATGCAACAAGCTCACAGCTTGTTGAAGATGCGATGTGTGCTTGGACTTGGAGGTCTGCTGTTAACCTGAAGTGTCCTACAGATAATGCTCGAGTATATTGTAGCGGAAACGGGTGGATATAATAATCAAGAAGAGCATTAGCTATCATATAAGAAGTAATTCAATTAAATAAAACAAATGGCATCTATGCAACTAGAGAGGTGTGTGTGACTGTGTGAGAGGGAGACAATTAGCTTCAATAACAGTATATGCTGTGGATGCACACATCATGGTGTGATTATGTGTGATGTTCAATACTGTGTGTAATGTTTGACTGTGTCCAAGTCCCATTTTAAATCTAATTCGACCATTTCCTCTCTTCAACCAGGGTCTCCGCTGTACAACAACAAGCCCATTTCTGTCATGCTCTTTGGGATGGTCATCAAATTCTGTGTGGCGCCTTTGATGCCATTTCACAAATTGTAGATTAGGACTTTTCAGATGTGAGTTAATTTATCTTTAATCCATGAAAACCTCTCATTGCTCTTTCAGTTCACGCTGGAGGATTCGAGCAGCTCCAGGGCATCAAGGTGCGTAAGCTGGAGGCTTACGCATCAGGGTGGTGAGGAGCATGAGAGCTGCGTCTCCCCCTGCATCAGCTTCAGACTTCATAGAACAGCAGCAGAAACGGGCACAAGGTAAGTGTCACTCCTGCACCTCCTCCCCGGTCTCAAAACAAAGAACCGTACGGGAACAGCTTTGATGACATGTCGTCAGGCTGTTTTCAGTGCTCATCACCTTGTCCTCTGGAATTACAGTCCCTGATAAAGCAAGACAACCTGGACGCATTCAACGATAAAGACCCTTACAAGGCCGACGACCCCACGAGGATAAAGATGACAACGGCAACTCCATAGAGGCAGAGCCATTCCCCCTGGAGAGGGACGAGGTCATGTCTCCACCCATCCCACACCCTCCGTCAGGCTGCCCTGGACTCCTAATTCAGACAGCTGGCGTAGCAGTCTGGGCACCTAGGCTGGTAAAGATCCTAACAAGCTTCTCTCTCCCCATGTCATATCAGTCTATTGTATACCAATAAAAGCGGAAAAAGCCCCCCTAAATATATATTTAAAAAAAATACACAGACTGAGGTTCTGAGAGTTGGACCAATAACACTCCACTGCAAGTGTATTCCTAAGTTCTTTCTTTCCTACAGCTATAATACAGAAATACAAGATAATGATGTAATGTCAGCAACCACGTCTCCAAACAATGTTAAAATGAACCAGTAAAAAGATGACTTAAATCTTTGATTGATTCGTTTCACACCCACATTCCGCTTATCCAGAGTCGGGTCGGGGGGGGGGGGGGTCAACGGTTCCAGTAGAGAGCTCCTTGCAATGTAATAATTAAAGCAATAATACACAAGAGGCCATGGCATTCAAGACATAGTTTTGGGTGTGATTTAAACGACGCGACCAAAGTACTCCAACAAATTGTTATAACTTAAATACTCCATTGCTCAAAGATCTGAATATGTAAACACAAACTTGGCTGGACCTTTCCTTTAATTTCTGCTGCCTAATGTAGTTTTAACCTTTTCATATCAAGGACCCCCAAGATTATATGTATTTTGCAGCTGACCCCCATCTCAAAATATGTTCCAGGGACCCCCAGATACAAGCTTGTAGATCTGCTATTTTTGAATACCAGTAGCCAAAAAATAATGGTTAAAGTGGTGACACAGTCTTTTATGGATTTAACCCATTATGGATGGGAACACATTGTTGTGTAGTACATGTACTGTACAGTATGTAGCAACATTTGTTTTTGTAAATTTGTAATACTATTTGTGGTTTCAGAAAACTTAGGTCAGGCTTTAGAAAGTGTTTTAGAATCAGCCTCAAGCCTAAATGGTTGTTAATATGCCTGTTGATAATGTGATGCACTCACAATCCCAGTGAAACTGTAGAACTTATGGGAACAGTATTTGTGGCTGCAGAACCACAGTGTTGCAGAGCATGAATTGTAAATGACCACCAACTAAAGGTTATTACTATTTGTGATTAATTACTGTTGATCTGATTTCTGCAGTTTTGGTATGTAGTGTTTTAAAAGGTCCACTAGGTGGCAGAGTACCCACATTTCTTCTGTGTTTTCACTCATTTACATTTATGCCATGTTAAATGAATCCAACTTGCATGTTGTCTTTAGGGTTATGTTTGTTTACTTTCATGGTGAATTTCATATTAATATTGTTTTATTGTATTAAGAGGTCCAATTTGTACAGTTTAAAGTGCATCTTGTCTGTTTGTTGTCAGGCCAAACTGTAGTTTATTTCTTTGGTCAACTGTTTGACAACCTTTTGTATTATTTATGTAACTAGACCCACTTTAATATGCATATTTCTTTTTGTCATATTTGTCTAGTTTCACGGTGCTACCAGGTGCTTCACCACAATAAAGCAGCATCTGTTTGGAACTCTACTGTCTCATCATTAACGTCCACTATCAATCCGGGGGGCTGTTACATGAATCTCTGTGTTGATGTCAATCGCCACAAAGAGATCATTGTGAAGGCCATCTCTGCCATCCTGCTGTTGCTTCTCAAACACTTCAAACTCAACCACATCTATCAGGTACATACATACATACATACACACACACACACACACACACACACACACTTGATCTTGAATACTGTGCTACAATCCTTAAAGAAATACTCATTCTCCATCTCTTTGTCCTTAGGAGTAATGATCAAGTCCATCAATGCTCTCTGTATTAATGCCGATCAAAATAACTTTCACAATATAGAGCCATTTAACTTATTTTATCCAGATAATTAAATATCACTGTTCTCTCTGTGTGTGTGCGAGTGTGTGTGTGTGCGTGCGTGCGTGCGTGCGTGCGTGCGTGCGTGGCGTGTGCGTTCCCCCAGATCTTCAGCAGCCTGCACACGGTCTGCACTTGTGTGCAGCTGGCCCTCAGCCCCTGGTTCTGCGACTGCTAGCGTTCTCGGTGAGATCCAGCTTGTGCGCCCCATCAACACATGGACGACACCGCAGCATGGGGTGCTGCAAGTCCCCCTGCAGTCTTCCGGAGCCGGCCTCTGGCCCGCCATGGCTAGAAAGCTGTGTATGACCGGAGACACAGACTGGGCTGGCCCCACCATCGTAGCTACTGACCCAGGAACATGAATTTACCCTCATAATGATGGGCTCACAGAAGGCTATATGTTGTAATTAACCAGCCACTGAACCCAAGCAGCACTTGGGTAAATACATAATTTAAATAAGGGAGGACAGAATACCGAAGGCAATTTGTGTGTCTATTATAGACATTATAGATATTTGATCATTTCATTTAGAACAGGCTGTATTCTTTATGTGAATATCGTAAGGAAGTGGTTCTCAAAATGTGCCTGGTGGTCCGGTGACATGCAGTGATCCTGGAGGGGTTTGTCAAGCGGCCCACAGCAAAATGAGGAACTGTTTAAAAAAAAACATTTTAAACACCTAATGAGCTACACAATATAAGCATAATTTTTCAGTTAATGTAATAATGTTACTAGGCCTGTTAAGTCTTACTGTCTGACTGGTGTTCTATTCTGCTCTGTGGGTTTTTTTGGGGCATCGTTCTCTTGTTGCTGCTGCTAAGTAAAGTTCATTGGGAAACTATGTGATGGCCTGATCATTTCACCAACATAAGGCCTACCTTTTCAGTGAATGTTTTTACTCTCAGTGAAGAGTTCTTGTTCCATTCAAATTTGATTGGAAATGGTTAAGTGCATTATATAATTATGGTATATAGCCTACATTTGTTGTGGTACATAAATGTTTGAATACTGATTTTTTTTTTTTACTTATATCAGGGGTCTTCAACAGGGGGTCCTCAGATTTACTACCGGGGGTCCTCCAAATGTTTGTGTGATAGGAACTTAAATAGGGCAATTTTAAATGTAGGCCTATCTGTTTTCTATCAATTGCTTGAAGGTTTATTGCTGCATATACAATAACAGTTAAATAAATATGAAATATTGAATACTGCATCATGTCTCACTGTTATGTTTAGATCCTCCGTTCGATGTGTGCATCTGTTGACTAGCTTTGCCTGCCCTGTTGTGATGCTCTGGGATCGATTGATGTACGTTTTCACACTACTGCTGTTGTTGGTGCTGCCCTGCACATGGAGTTAAAGTTTATTAGGACGTACGTGATGGTCTGATTTTTCACAACAATGCCCCTTTTTATTAGGGTTTTTATGGTTGCGTTTTAACTGAACATAGGAAAGTCTTCCATTACCAGGTGCAGCAGCCAGTAAGGACAGCAGTTAGCACTTAGCAGGTAAGAATACAAACCATAGTAACATCATTTGCAAGTGTAGAATGGATGGGGTGAGAAGGGAGCGTGAGGGGAGGGGAGAAGGGGTGACGGGAGGGAGAAGAGAGGGGGGAGGGAGAATAAGCGTCCAACCGTAGGCATTAATATCGCGCAGAGAGCGTAGATATGTCGTTGCCGCATCGCCAGCGACGTAGCAAATGCATCTTTCCAATGAGCATCACACAGCGCTGCTGTACAGCGCGGACGTAGCGGACGTAGCGAGGTCCAATGAGGCCAATTGCGTCCAAGTCGCGCTGTCCGCCGAAGCTAAATAGGCGCGACGCCGCTGTGCTGTCTGGGTAGTGTCTGCAGCCAGGTGCTGCTCGCCTGCGGCGCTCGGGGGCGAAGAGCAGGACCAAGGTCCGCTGGCCTTCGCGCCGCTTGCAATGTCGTGGACAATAACTGAAAACGAGCGCTCTTTGCCGTTTCCATCCATCTTTCCCAGTTGGATCCATAATCACGCCCTACTGACAGCTGAGCTGACAGCTTCTCTAACTGGTCGGCTGCTGGCAAACGCTGATTCGTGATGAATGATGATAATAAAACAAAGTCCCGACTTAAGTGTAGTTTAAGAATATGTATAAAATAGGCCTATTTTATTTTATTCCCCAATCCTGTCCCATTTATTTTATTAAATGAATATTATTTTTTTATTTTCCCCCCAACGAAAGTGGCGGTGGACGGGCGGTGGGACATGGTGGGGGCAGGGTCGCCAACCCTGTTGCCAACATTGGACTGTCAGAATCCAGGAGATTTCTTTTTTTGGGGGTTAGTCCAGTAAAAATAAAGCTGAGGTTGGAAAAAATTGTGTTATTTAGTTTTTCAACTGATTCTGACAGGAAATTAGGTCTACTAGCCAGGATAAAAAATGTACCATAATCTGCTCACTGCAAATACCCACAGTGGCCAAATCAAGTTGGGCTCCCATCGACTTTCTTGAAAATACCCAGGAAAAAAATCTGAATGTGAGGGGTCTAACTAGGGGTTTGTCATGATGCTGAATCCATTGCAAGCATTTGTTTTGCACAAAAAAACATTCATTGGCCCCAGAAAACGCCCACAAAACTGATGAAAAGTGATGACTCATCACTTTTCATCACTAAACCATCATTTTCTGGGGCCATTTTTAGCCCAAGGAATGTTTTTTGTGCAAAACAAATGCTTGCAATGGATTCAGCATCATGACAAACCCCTAGTTAGACCCCTCACATCCTACTTAAAGCAGATTTTTTTCTGGGTATTTTCCTCCTGTATAGAAAGTCGATGGGAGCCCAACTTGATTTGGCCACTGTGGGTATTTGCAGTGAGCAGATTATGGTAGATTTTGTTATCCTGGCTAGTAGACCTAATTTCCTGTCAGAATCAGTTGAGAAACTAAATAACACCATTTTTTCCAAGTGTTTTTTTTTCCTAGAATTACTAGACTAGGTGCACCGTGCGCGGAACTCCCCAACCGGGGTCTGGTGGTCCTCCCCCCAAAACTTCTTAACAGTCAGTATTACTGTATATTTTCCTGTGTTCTGTTGAATTTTGTGCATGTTTGATACTTTTATCAGGCTTGCTTTACTAGCATGGGTACAATTTCAGCCCTTAAAATGCCAAATGTAGGTGTACAGATTTGATGACAGAAGCAAGGTAAGACATCTTTAATAATGGCATCTCATCTTTAAGTCATTACTTAAAGGACAACTTTAGTTTTTTACAACAAGGGTTCATATTTTAGATTGTAATTAAATAATATAAAAGATGAGTGTTAAAATTATTTCATTTACTTCTTTCTATTATTTTAGAGATTCTTATTTCAGTGGTTGGGGGCATGCGTACAAGTGGCTAAATATGTCATTTTACACAGAACGCAACCTTTCATGGTTGGATGTGACTTATGGGGGCTAGAAGTGTTACTGTAAATAGCAATAAAGAAACTGCTGGCTTATTGAGTCTAAAAAGACATATTTAGCCACTTGTACGCATGCCCCCATGTGTACGCATGCCCCACATTTTAGCACGGTAAATGCGATAAAACAATACAACGAAGCAAATGAAAACATTTTAACACTCACTTTTTCTTTTCTCTAATTACAATCTAAAATATGAACCCTTGTTGTAAAAAAACAAAGTTGTCCTTTAAGTGAATATCTGTACGATCTTTCATGCATTGCCCCCACCCATAAAGCGGGGGGTCTGGGGGTCCTCCCCCAGAAAAAGATTAACATCACCTGGCGAAGCCACATGGCGAAACGTGTAGTGCTTTTGCTCAATAAAAAATAAATTAAGCATTGAATTCTGTCCATCATCCTTCATTTGAGTGTGCTGTGACTGCGGTCCCTTCCTGAAAAGAGGCAGTGGGAGTTTTGTCTCTTTTTTTACTTCATTTTGCCTACCACCCGGATGTGCACGAGAGCTACCTGATTGTAATGTTTGGGGTCATGTTAACATGTAGGCTACTCAGTTAAAGTTGCTTGATTCAGCCATGTTAACACCCACACTCATCTCAATTGATAACACAACAAAATAATCTTAAATGACTCCAGGGATGGATTACCCAACGGGCACAATGGGCCCAGGGGCCCCTCAGCTTGAGCCACCGTGTGTCCGCGTCCCTGTTATTAACGTTGCAATATTTGCCAGACACTATTTTATTGTCAAAAATAACCCCAAATATTCCTAAAACACCATGATACATATTATACTGTAAGTGTTTAGCTCCTCAGTTTATCTTTAAGACTTCAAAACAACATTACCTGTACATTTTCTAATGTCCACGCATTACAACAATGTAGTGGTAGTAGATAAACCGGGGTAGATAACATAACTGTTATGTTATCTACCCCGATTAATCTAAATGGGCCCCCTCATTCATACCATAGCATCATATACTGTAACACTTGACTGTATGGTCCTTTAAGTATGTGTTACCACCAGCCTTACCTGGCTGCCTGGGACAATTCAGATTCTTTGCATAAACATAAAAAGCCCTATCAAATGTATAGGGGCCAAACTCTTGCAAGAAGTATAATGAATAATGTATTATTAGAATATAGATAATAATATATCTAAAATAAATAAGTCAGCACCCAATTTTATATAAAGTATTGTTAGATGTTCTTGTTTTTTTCTTTTAAGTTGCTTTAGCAGCTAACATAAGCATGATGAAGAATGTTATCACACAGCATAGAATAACTTTGAACCTGGCACCACTGTTTTTAGGGCAGAGGAGAGGGAAAATAAACCCATCCAAAAGGTTTTCAAGAATAGCTACTATGTTATTTACACAATATTGTGTGTTATAGTTACGGTATAACTATTCTATACATTTCAGGGGCTCTTTTTTTTTTGGGACTTTAAAAACTCTATTTTTTTCTGGCCACGGAAGACACACCATCGTTATGTGCTGTGCGGTCGTAAGAAGGGGGGCCCTTTGCATTTTGGGGCCCAGGGGCCCATTTTTTCATAGTCCGTCTATGAATGACTCCTGATAAAACGACTTGACAAAAGATAATTCAATTTCGATACTTGAAATAAACAGTATGTCATTTAAGCTGTCATTTAAGCTGTTATCAGCTGTGTGCAGTCCTCTAAGTATGTAGTGTATTGTGCTGAAAATAAATATATAAACTAAACGAATAAACAAAAAAGACAAGTGTCCACCATGTTTTACCACCACATTTTTTTAATTTCAATTGACATAAAAAAGTCAATTTCACAAAGAAAGATTTAAGCAAATTCCAATTCGTACAGAACAAGGCAGCACGGCTTGCTCTCCAATGTCCATTCAGAACTAACATCAACATCATGTAGGCTAAAAGTTAAAAGATAAAATGACTGCTGCACTGCTACTCTCAGACTCAACATGGAAGGTTTTACAATCTAAATCCCCATTATTTACCGGTAGGTACAGTCAGCTGAAACACAATTTAGAATTCAGTGATTTTCTATTATGGATTATAAAGTTTAATTATGTTTCAAATGTATGTTTTAAAATGTAGGCTTTGTACTGTTTTTATATGCGGATCCCAGGAAGACTAGCAGTGCTTTAGGGTACAGCTATGGGAATCCTAACAAATAAACAAAATCTAGTTTTCGTTATTTCGTAATTCGTTAATTCTTGGCAACCCTGATCTCATTTGCCAAGAATTTCTACAGTCATGACAGGCGTGTAAGTATCTGCCATCGTGGCTCTGACCGTAAGGCCGCCACCCGTGTGAGTGATTCGGGAGCCTCCTTTGCGCCTGGTGAATCCGTTCTCTCCGCTGTTGTACATCTCATAGTAAAGATTGTAGTCGCAAGCTTTGTGCATGCCAAATATCCCAGCCGCGTGCCAGTTTGAGTAAAGGTTGTAGTCATAGGGCACAGAGAACATGAAGGCCAGCTTCTTGTAGTATCCCCCCTTGTAGAGGTCGTAGGTGAAGACACCGACAGCGCCCCTCGCAGTGTGTGG
This sequence comes from Nannobrachium achirus, assembly GCF_963921795.1. NCBI lineage: Eukaryota > Metazoa > Chordata > Actinopteri > Myctophiformes > Myctophidae > Nannobrachium > Nannobrachium achirus. The sequence continues at coordinate 37,416,156 of NC_137833.1, read as the reverse complement.
CGTCTTCTGGAACTCCACAATCGCCTCCTTGTTGGGGCCGATTTCATGAGCTAACTCTTTGGCACACTGACCACTACTAATGTACATCCTTTATAATATAGGAAGAAATAAGAGAGTTAGAGCCAGAGGCACAAAAACTTTATAATAGTACAAAATAGATTTGGCTAAAATAAATAATCAGGCAAAGTTTTCAAATAGTTGTAGTGGAGTAAAAGTACAATATTTGTACAATATTTGGTTCCAAGATGTACTTTTACTCGACTAAAAGTACTGACATTTGGAGATTTTATATATATATTTTTTTTACACACCATCATAATGGTCTTATTTTGATCATAAGACCCAATTACTGAATGTCAAGTCTCCAGGTTTTCTTCAGAATACGTATGGCACTTATTATTTACTAACACTGGCACATGAGAAGTCCACTAGTACTAGCGGTTCTCAAATGTTTCATTTGCAAGGACCCCTTTAACTCAGAGTGTACACTCTCAGAGTTACTCTGAGAGTGTACACTGGTAATTCAGGGCAAGCTCTTTGTGTTTCTGATAATATTATGGTCCCTATATTTTGTACAGTAAAAAGTAATGTTGACAAAACACAAGCCAGCATGGCGATGAACCCTGTTTAGAGCAAATGATGGAAAAAAGGAAAGCAAAAAGAATAGCAAACACAAACACATGTAAAGCAATATAGATCACAAGTAAAACGATTTTTTTTGATTGCGCAATAGTGCACTTTGGTCTGCCAGGCAGCAGAGGGCGGCGTCATGCGAGAATGAATGTGAATTTGCCTGTTATGTGTTGCCGTACATTCAGACCAGTCACTGGCCACAGAGCCTTACAGCCAGAGGAAATCAACAAGGAAGTGAATTGGTCTCCGTTGATGTTAACGCATAATGGATTTTTTACACCATCACCGCGGAAAATGTGTTTACAGTACACGGCGGCGCGACCCCTCATCAGCTTCAACAAGGTAAACGAACGAACGAACGCGAATGAGCGCCGTATTGGCGCGGAGGTCTCTTGAGAATTGGGGCGAACAGGAACGTCCAAAGCAGTATAAGAGTTAACTTTGAACAATACGGTACCCAACCTATAGGGTAGTGGTTCTCTAAAGGACCCCTAGGGGTCCTTGAGGGGGTTCCAGGGGAATGTGGATGTGGAGTGGTATTGTATTGTATTGTTCGGTACAGGGTCATTCGGTTCGATATTTTTCGGTTCGGTTCGATTTTCGATATTCGGTTCGATATGTTGCACCCCTAATATATATATATATATATATATATATATATATATATATATATATATATATATATATGATAAATAATAAATAATAAATACTTGGGATTAATGAGCCTATAGGAACTGTGGTTGCTGATCGTAATGCTGCACTGGCGATGAGTTGGGAGGAGCGACATAACTGCACTACCGATCCCCGCTACTGCAGATGCAGCTCCGAGTACCTCCAATCCCGTCATGATAACTGGAAAGACAAAGCCTTAAGATGTAAAATCAGTGACTTCATTTTTGACTTCTTCTTACCAAGTGAGAGCCAGGAGTCACAATGCCCTTTCTGGTCATTCATTTATCTTGAAAATATAAATAAATAAATAGTACAATAGAGGACATTATGGAAATTATTAGTTCTTATGTTCAGGTATATATGCACCTAACATAAGAACCTCTGGTACTCTATAATCTACTTAAGTCCCCGCCCCCCCAAAAAATAAAATTAATAAATAATAATAATAATAATGGGAAAAAAAAGAAGAATCTTACCTGGAATCAAAATGTTTGTTCTTCTGTGTTCAGTTCTTCAGGAGCTTCTTGACTTCTTGTCATACGACACAAAATGTCAAGAAATATATACAGAAGAGCATGGGGGCATGGCTTTGTCCAAAGAGACTCCTACCTTTTAAAACCACCCCCTTGCCTTTGTCACCTCATGCAATGACGTCAGCACGGGCAGCATGCATTGGTTCGGAGTAATGGTTATTTTCTTATTGTCTCCACCAGCCGAAAGGCATGGGAGAGATTATGTTTTTGCCTTCATCCGTCCGTCCGTCCGTCCGTCCGTCCGTCCGTCCGTCCGTCCGCCCGTCTTACTGGTCCATTAGTGTTTATTTTGTTTGTATATTTATGTTGATCATCATTTCTTGTTTTCATACATTTGTGTGTGTCCTCTGCAGTTTTAAACTTACTCTGGGAAGTATGTTTTTATATATATAATTTTATTTTATTTTACATGATAATTATTTTTCTTTTACGTAATGTTTGCAAATGATACAAAAATAAAGTATAATTCAGTAATTGGAAGAGTTAATTCATGAACATCCAAATCATCTGTCAGATCACCTATATCAATTATTAGAAAATAATATACTAATGCTAATGAGGAAAGGTTGCATGACTGAATAGATGACTAGACCCATTTCAGTTCACAAACATAGATCTAGACTCGATTACCTTTCAAAGTGAATTTGGAGAAAATGTATAGTGGCCAATAATTAGCTAATTATTATGCAAATCATGCAAACTAAACAGCGGTAGAAAATGGAGATTTCTTTATTTGACTTTCTAAGGACTCCAAGAATCAAAATATACCACTCAACAAATATAAATAAGTGACAATTACAGCCACCACAATCTATTTATTTTTTCATGTTTGCTTCAGTTTTCACTGTCCAATGCACCTGCATCCGAATCAAGTGGATGTGTGAATACTTTCTTTTAGGGGTGTAACGATATAGTAACTGTATCGAAATATCGTTTTTAACTTAAAAAATCGAAGTATATCGAAATGAAAACAGCTAAAATCGAATCGTATCATTTTATTTTGTATCGTATCGAATCGGCAGTGCAAAGAATCGATTGTATTGATACTACCTTCTTGTGCATTGTATTTAGCATTTTTATGAAGAAAAAATTAAAAGGAGGGGTTTAATTACTTTTCCATTCCATATAGCTACACTGGTCTATCGATAAATGTGTGTAATCTCTGGGTTCATGTCAAGGTGCAGGTTTGTCAATATATAATGTCCATGTATTTGGCAGATAAATGTGTTTACTTATTTATATGCATAATAATACATGTTTCCCTTAAAAACCTGCACTATCCACACCTTTTACACAGATTTAATTTCTTTGCTAAATAGTTACTATATCGATTTTAAATCATTGAATCGAATCGTATCGTATCGCCATGAATGAACCAATATCGTCCATGTATCGTATCGTCAACCATGTATCGTGATATGTATCGAATCGCTATTAAAATGTATCGTTACACCCCTACTTTCTTTACATGAAGAGGTGAACGCCTCCCTCACTTACCCAGGACCCCAGAGGTTATCTGGGTTCACTGGGTTCTCTTCTACCCAGATTTATCAAATGCTCATCAGGCACCTGTTGATCGTCATATTTCTCCATTGTTGGCAGACATTACAAAAATGTTCATAGACTTCCTCATCAACAGAATACCTGTCCTCAATGACATGCACATGCAACTTTTATCTTCCTTGCCAAAAAGAAAACTAGTTTAGCTGGTACAATTTGATGACCTACTTTGCAAAAGAAAAAACAACAACACAATAACACTATAAAAAAATGCTCATCAAATCTTTTACTAGACAGTAAAAACAAGATTATTTTGTTTTGAATAACACATATTGATGTGTTACAAGTGGCCTACAGGAAGGAAGAGGATGATGACGTCTCCAGCATGGAAGTGGAGCTTGAGGAGCTGTTGAAGCTGAACAAAAACGGAACACTATAAAATTTACGCTGATGAATGGGTACTCTCTCCTGGTTGGCTGAAATTGATAACCCACCTGAAAATGGATTTTCTGTTTTCTTAATAATGCAGTCCAAGACTTTCTACATGTTGTATCTGTGCTTTACTTATAGGTGTTTTGTCTTTCACTCCAGTACATTTCAAAGACAAATATTGTACCTTTCTGACTCGAACACATTTTTAGGAATGGAAAAATGCAGCAATGCATTGATATGCAACACACTAAATTCCAGGGAGACTCGAGCTAAAAGATGTAACAAAGCAGATACAGTAAGAACACCTCAAAATGTATTGTCTTCATTTAACACAATGACTTCATGTAAAAATATAAACATAAAAAGCACAAACATTTTTTCTTTGTTTATTGAAATAAAATATGAGTATGATTGGCATACTTGAAATTTTAACACAAAAAAAGTCTCTCTCACTGTTCATCACTTTAGGTAGTTTACATTCCCAGTGTTGAACTGAAGACCTTATGTTTGGATGAATTACTGTATAACACTCCCAGGAGTTGTGTTGGAAGCACAGAGTCTCAGAGGCTCTGATGACCCTGTTGATCATCATATTTCTCCATTGTTGGCAGACATTACAAAAATGTTCCAAGACTTCCTCATCAACAGAATACCTGTCCTTAATGACATGCACAACTATTATCTTCCTTGCCAAAAGGAAAACTAGTTTAGCTGGTAGGGGAGAGCCTGCACGATTGTAACGTTTTTCACATTTCAATATTTTACTCAGAGATTATTTTACCTACATATGTAATATTTTCAGGCAAAGGACTTACACATGTCTGCTATCATAAACCACTTCAAGTTTTTCATTTGATAAAACAGGTCATGAGTTATTAAACCGAGAGTGGACGCTGTTCCGATGTTACATTTGAAGCCCAAACGGGATTAATTGTAACAGCATGATTTACAAATGTAACACAGCTAAAGAACCTTAATAAACAAATATTGTTTTGTTTAAATCAATTATATTTCATTCAAGCAACTCTTTTACATTGTTTTCATACCAAGGGTGTGATAAGATACTATATCATACTTTAGGAAAATATTAAATATTACAAGATGTACCAGTTTAAGCGTTTGAGTGAATTCCGTGGGAAAATACATTGATTACCTAAAAAAATAGCAAGTTTGATTAATGCAACATGTTATACATCCCAAATCTGACTTAAAAAACTCTGTAATTGAATGTCAGCTGACTGAACACAATATTGGCCAATATGTCAAATATTTCAATATGATATTATCATGTTAAATTGTGTTACAATTGAACCGTTTTGGCACCCCTGCTTTGACGTTGCCTACAGAACAGAACTAACATGCATAGCAAGTTAAAACGATGTAAACTAATGAAGAACAGATACATGCAGACAGCCATCTAGATTTTATCTCAGCAACATTAAAAAAGATTTGCAGACCAAAGATACTCAAGGTGAAAATGTTTACGCATTTTGAGAAATACCAGTTTTTCTGCAATAACTCGGTCTAGGCTGGATACAAATAGTTCTTACTTCCTGGAGACGTTCATTACGGCCGTGGTCACATACTGATGCGATGACGTTGGAAAATAGGCCTATATTATACATAACGACAGGGGAAGCAGCTAAGAACACAGGCAAAACTCTGAGCTATCCGTGCAGTGCAAAAGTTGGAGTCTGTACTGTCAACCACCAATGTTTTAATAGAGCCGTTTTAAGACAACAGTTCAAAGTTCAAAACAAGTTTCTAACATGTTCAGGTCAAACATGCTGAATTTGAATAAACCTCTGACTGGTTCGGGCATCTAGTACGGATGCCTCCCGATGTTACTCCCGCGACCCGATTCCAGATAAGCGATTGAAGATCAGTGCTGTTGTGCAAAAGATGGCGAAATAGAGATATTTTTTGTCCATGTTGAATACTGCATGTTGAGGCTTCAAGTTTTTGTACCTGCAGCATGAACAACTATAAGCAATGCTTCATTTTACAGCCAGGGAAGAAGTAAGTATCCATAACAATACTGTATCATAGGCCTATAACTGGTGGGCTACTAAATCCATGAAGTAGCATCCAGGAGATATCACTATTTTCCCATATTTGGTAACCTGTAATTATGATATTGTACCCCATAATTAATTTGAGTACCGTAATAAATATCACATTTACAAAATAATGTATATGTATACACTTTGGCCTATTATAGAGCCACCTAGGAGGCCAAAAAAACCCTACCTGACCTGCCGGAGACCTGTTCTCGGAAGAACACTGATCGTCATATTTCTTCATTGTTGGCAGACATTACAAAAATGTTCATAGACTTCCTCATCAACAGAATACCTGTCCTTAATGACATGCACAACTATTATCTTCCTTGCAAAAAAGAAAACTAGTTTAGCTGGTACAATTTGATGACCTACTTTCCAAAAAAACAACAACACAATAACACTATAAAAAAAATGCTCATCAAATCTTTTACTAGACAGTAAAAACAAGATTATTTTGTTTTGAATAACACATATTGATGTGTTACAAGTGGCCTACAGGAAGGAAGAGGATGATGAGAAGAGGATGATCGGCGAGGAGGTGTGTCCCCCCCTCCGCTACAGGAAGATCTACAACAACGACAAGCCCTGGTTCTCAGCCCATCTCAGGAGGCTGAGGTCGGAGAAGGAGGTGGCCAGGCGTAGCGGCGACGTGGCCTTGTTTAGGCGAGCCAAGTATGGGTTTGCCAAAGCGGTGAGGGAGGCGAAACACCGCTTCTCGGAGAAACTGCGGCAACAGCTCTCTGAGGGGAACTCCTCCTCTGTCTGGAAAGGACTTAAAACCATCACCAACTACAAGTCCAGGTCCCCGCAGGCGTCTGACAACCTCCCCCTCGCCAACGAGCTCAATGAGTTCTACTGTCGTTTTGAGAAGGAGAGTTCCCCCCCTGCCCTCCCCCTCCACCCCCCCCGGCCACAACCACTCTCCCCTCCCCCACCCCCTCTCACTGTCACAGAGAGAGAGGTGAAACTGCTGTTCAGGAGCCAGAACCCCCGGAAGGCGTCCGGCCCGGATTCTGTCTCCCCCTCTGTCCTGAAGCACTGCGCTGACCAGCTCGCCCCGGTGTTCACCAACATCTTCAACACCTCGCTGGAGCTGGGTCAGGTCCCAGCATGCTTCAAGGCATCGACCATCATTCCCGTCCCCAAGAAGGCCAAGGTCACAGGCCTGAATGACTATAGACCCGTCGCCCTGACCTCTGTGGTCATGAAGGTCCTGGAGCGCCTTGTCCTGGCCCACCTGAAGCGCATCACTGATCCTGTGCTGGACCCGCTGCAGTTTGCGTACAGAGCGAATAGATCCACGGAGGACGCCGTGAACATGGCTCTGCACCACACCCTGGAACATCTGGACACTACCGGCAGCTATGCCAGGATCCTGTTCGTCGACTTCAGTTCGGCCTTCAACACCATCCTACCATCTATCCTGGAGCACCAGCTGTCCCTGCTGCAAATGCCTGCCTCCACTCGCAGGTGGATTACGGACTTCTTGACCAACAGGTCTCAGCGGGTGAAGCTGGGGAAGAACATTTCCAGCTCTAGGTCCACCAGCACCGGTTCCCCACAGGGCTGTGTGTTGTCCCCTCTACTGTTTTCCCTGTACACCAACAGCTGTGTTTCCCGCCACCCGTCGGTCAAGCTACTCAAGTTTGCGGACGACACCACCTTGGTGGGCCTGATCTCCAAGGAGGACGAGTCAGCCTACAGGAGGGAGATCGAGCGGCTGCAAAGTTGGTGCAACAACAACAACCTGGAGCTAAATGCCCTGAAGACAGTGGAGATGGTGGTGGACTTCAGGAGGGACCCAGCCCGCCCCCTCCCATCATGCTGGAAGGCATCCAGGTGAACTCTGTGGAGTCCTTTAAGTTCCTGGGGATGATCATCTCCAGGGATCTGAAGTGGGAACTGAACATCAATACCCTCCTGAGAAAGGCCCAGCAGAGGATGTACTTCCTTCGGCAGCTGCGGAATTACAGACTGTCGAGGTCCATGATGACCCAGTTCTACACGGCCATCATCGAGTCCATCCTCACCCACTCTATCATCACTTGGTTCCCCGCTGCATGCGCAAAAGACCTGGTCAAGCTGCAGCGGGTGATACGCTCTGCAGAGAGGGTGATTGGCCGTCCCCTGCCCTCCCTCAAGTCCCTGCACGACTCCAGGGCGCTGAGGAGGGCAAGAAAAATCATGGCGGACCCCTCCCACCCTGGCCACGGCCTCCTCACCCTGCTTCCCTCTGGGAGAAGGATGCGGCATCTGGGGGCCAAGACAGAGCGCCACAAAAACAGCTTTTTCCCCTCAGCCGCCAGGCTGCTCACTGACGCTGGTTTCCCTTCTTCCCTTGCCCCCTAGGGATACCAGAACTATGACTTTTGCACTACTGGTCTGAACACTACTGCACTATAATATATTTATTTTATTTATTTATTTTCTTGCACGGTGTTGTTTGTGTTGTTGGTTTCGTTTCATGTTATATGTGAAAAAAGGATGTTGAATGCACACTTGTTATGTTGTCAAAACAAATTCCTATGTGTTCTACACAATGGTGAATAAAGGAATCTGAATCTGAATCTGATCTGAATCTGAAATGACATCTCCAGCATGGAAGTGGAGCTTGAGGAGCTGTTGAAGCTGAACAAAAACGGAACACTATAACATTTACGCTGTTGAATGGGTACTCTCTCCTGGTTGGCTGAAATTGATAACCCACCTGAAAATGGATTTTCTGTTTTCTTAATAATGCAGTCCAAGACTTTCTACATGTTGTTTACTTATAGGTGTTTTGTCTTTCACTCCAGTACATTTCAAAGACAAATATTGTACCTTTCTGACTCGAACACATTTCTAGGAATGGAAAAATGCAGCAATGCATTGATATGCAACACACTAAATTCCAGGGAGACTCGAGCTAAAAGATATAACAAAGCAGATACAGTAAGAACACCTCAAAATGTATTGTCTTCATTTAACACAATGACTTCATGTAAAAATATAAACATAAAAAGCACAAACATTTTTTCTTTGTTTATTGAAATAAAATATGAGTATGATTGGCATACTTGAAATTTTAACACAAAAAAAGTCTCTCTCACTGTTCATCACTTTAGGTAGTTTACATTCCCAGTGTTGAACTGAAGACCTTATGTTTGGATGAATTACTGTATAACACTCGCACGAGTTGTGTTGGAAGCAAAGAGTCTCAGAGGCTCTGATGACCCTGTTGATCATCATATTTCTCCATTGTTGGCAGACATTACAAAAATGTTCCAAGACTTCCTCATCAACAGAATACCTGTCCTTAATGACATGCACAACTATTATCTTCCTTGCCAAAAAGAAAACTAGTTTAGCTGGTACAATTTGATGATCTACTTTTTAAAAAAAAAAAAAAAAAAAAAAAACAACACACAACACACAATAACACTATAAAAAATGCTCATCAAATCTTTTACTAGACAGTAAAAACAAGATTGTTTTGTTTTGAATAACACATATTTGATGTGTTACAAGTGCAACACATAAGTTGCTACATTTATTTTAATGTACTTCACACCTGCACTGCACTGCCCATCTGACATATATGCTCATATATTGAGATTTGACGTGGTGGTTACATCAAATACACATCTAAATAATTATACCAGTAAGACGCCTGGGTGAGGTCACGCAGAATGGAATTTGCAAAGGACGGAATTCATTATTAATATATCGGACCAGTTACCCATTTATGGAGATCCCTGATACCCATACATGGAGATCCATGTAAATGGAGATATGGGCATATTGGTTGGATCGGCGGTTCTACAAAATAATTATCATACAACTGTACATTGTGCAAGTATAACGACAGGGGAAGCATTTAAGAACACAGGCAAAACTCTGAGCTATCTGTGTGCAAAAGTTGGAGTCTGTACTGTCAACCACCAATGTTTTAATAGAGCCGTTTTAAGACAACAGTTCAAAGTTCAAAACAAGTTTCTAACATGTTCAGGTCAACATGCTGAATTTGAATAAACCTCTGACTGGTTCGGGCATCTAGTACGGATGCCTCCCGATGTTACTCCCGTGACCCGATTCCAGATAAGCGGTTGAAGATCAGGCCTACATCAAAATTGCAGTTGCGCAAAAGATGGCGAAATAGAGATATTTTTTAGTCCATGTTGAATACTGTATGTTGAGGCTTCAAGTTTTTGTACCTGCAGCATGAACAACTATAAGCAATGCTTCATTTTACAGCCTGCATGAATTCTAATTACTAACTACAGGGAAGAAGTAAGTATCCATAACAATACTGTATCATATAGGCCTATTTTCCCATATTTGGTCACCTGTAATTATGATATTGTACCCCATAATTAATTTGAGTACCGTAATAAATATCACATTTACAAAATAATGTATGTTTCTCATGAATACAACAGTTTCTTTAAATTTCTTCTCATTTTCTTAATTGCAATGGTCGTCCTAGTCTCAGCAAATAAAACATTCTTAACTCCATATTCCCAGCAACTAGCCTGCATTATTGTACATAGTAATTAGATGCCCATAATGGCAAAAAATTACACCAATTACTTTAAACGTCCCACATACAAAATTGTTAACACTTTGTTTTCCCCCCTCATAACTACATTATTGTACAATGCAGTTATTTCGCAAGCAGCCTACCCCTGTAATTAAACCAACATTAGTGGGTTGTAATATACATTTACCTTAAACCAGACTTTCTTTGTGCCTCTGCCCCTGGATGCTGTGGCCTGATTGTTCCTGAGGCAGAATTGATCGGCACGCTTGTATACAGAGATTATGTCACTAACACACATATAAACTTTTCTGGGCTCTGATTACGTTTTACAGTTAATGAGTCGTTGTGGTTTAAAGCTTCATAATATACACACGTCATTTTTGGCCTTGTACACCATTCAACATGTCCTGCATGAGACCTTTTACTGACGTTTACATGGCCAGAAATCCTTTGTGGTTGGCGGTGGAGTTTGTTGTTGCAGTTTTGACCCAGTTGGCATGAAGACCCACTGCCTCATCCGCCAGGTAGGAATCTTTAAATTATTAATTAATTAATGATGACGTTGCCAGAGATGCTGGTCCCTGATTGGGCTACAGTCTTAAACAAGAGAGGACACCGACATACATACATACATACATACATACTGTACATACATACATACATACAGTGCTGTACCTACCCAGCCGATTGCATTACTTGCACTCTCTGCTTGCGCAAGTAAAAACTAGACTGCACTCTGTCGACGTGCCAACTTTGCAGCCAAAGGCCTACTTGTGTGCAAGTAGGGTGATCAGTGCTGTCTATATCCTTCTGGCTGACAGTGCAAAGGGTGCTGTCTGTATTTATGTGACCGACAGAACAAAGGCAGGGCCTTTAGCCAAATACAGACAGCACCCTTTGTAGAGACAGCACCGATCACCCTACTTGCGCGCTCTGCTGGCGTAATCAAATCAAATAATTTTCACCTTCACTGAGGTGAAGGTGAAAATGTTGGATGACATCTGTAAGGAATACGCAGCCAGGATTCAGGCTCAGCAAACAGGAGCCTGAAAAAGATATAGAAGCCCCTCACCATCAACTCCAGAAGAGCCAGTGTAAGGAAGAAGGAAGGTCAGCAGTTCCACTTTTCCACTATCGTACACAAGTTCCTCCAGTGCTAAGCCCTACAGCAGGGGTCTTCAATGTTTTCAGGCCAAGGACCCCTTAGTTGAGAGAGAGATGAGGCAGAGACCCCCACAACCTTTTCATAGATTCCATAGTTTCATCGTTTGACAGCATAATTGTCAGCATATTTAGGTTTCATGTCAATTTGTGTTTTCAGATATTTAACCACTTGAACCGTCAATACTTAATAAACTTGACCTTTCACTCTGAACTTAGTCTGCTCTTTTAACCCTCTACACCAAAAATAGCTGATCTACAAGCTTCTAGATCAGCTATTTTCAGCTAAAGTTCGCAGAATATGGATGCTAGGGTTCAAGTGGTTAATAGAAAAAAGGAGAAAAAAAGGTTTCTATTACACTAAGATTTGGAGGACCCCCTGTAGTAACTCTGAGGACCCCCTAGGTGTCCCGGACCCCCTGTTGAAGACCCCTGCCCTACAGGTCCAAGGACCCCCCAGCCCCCACCACCATGATGGAGTGTACCTTCACCAGCCCCTCGAGAGGAGCTCCACCAGGAGGAGGAACTTGAAACACTCTTCTTGGCTACGACAGGAAGGAAGAGGATGATGACGTCTCCAGCATGGAAGTGGAGCTTGAGGAGCTGTTGAAGCTGAACAAAAACGGAACACTATAAAATGTATGCTGATGAATGGGTAATCTCTCCTGGTTGGCTGAAATTGATAACCCACCTGAAAATGGATTTTGTATTTTCTTAATAATGCGGTCCAAGACTTTCTACATGTTGTATCTGTGCTTTACTTATAGGTGTTTTGTCTTTCACTCCAGTACATTTCAAAGACAAATATTGTACCTTTCTGACTCGAACACATTTCTAGGAATGGAAAAATGCAGCAATGCATTGATATGCAACACACTAAATTCCAGGGAGACTCGAGCAAAAAGATATAACAAAGCAGATACAGTAAGAACACCTCAAAATGTATTGTCTTCATTTTACACAATGCCTTCATGTAAAAATATAAAAATAAAAATCACAAACATTTTTTGTTTGTTTATTGAAATAAAATATGAGTATGATTGGCATACTTGAAATTTTAACACAAAAAAGTCTCTCTCTCTGTTCATCACTTTAGGTAGTTTACATTCCCAGTGTTGAACTGAAGACCTTATGTTTGGATGAATTATAACACTCGAGCACGAGTTGTGTTGGAAGCAACACATTTCCATTGGCACACAGCCACAGGATTGATTCTTTTGAATTGTCAATGCACACAGTATGCTTCTCATACAGCACAGAATTATTAGCATCAAAACATCAAACTTTCAATCCTTCATTTACAGTAATTCCTCATCTTGCTAATTCCTACAGAGTACCGTTGGCCATCAATGTCCCTTTATAAAGTTTTTAGTTGATAGCCTTACCACAACATTACAAGTAAAACTGCTGTTGCTCAGGTAAGAATATCCATTTCTATTTCTAGGTATTAAAAATAAAATGTAATAAAATGTTCTTTCTGCTCCCTCAGCACAAGAATGTACCCATAGAAATCTGTGTAAAATTGCCTGTTAGCTGACTTTTTGAATGGACACTTTTGATGTGAAGCTAATTGCTTATTTTCCAGACATCACTGATAATACATTTTAGCCATAAAAATGCCCTGTGTCTAAATAAAAGTTAGAAGCTTTTGGTCAAATAATAGAACCTAGGACTTGTAGAGAAGTGGGTTTCATTTGTATATGCTCTTGAAATTATATTTGATCAAATTGTGCTATGGAAGCTTTTGACCTTGCAAAGAGCTTTATTCAGCCACTAGATGGTGCCGTTACTCTACAAAACTAAACACTGCAGGCCATTTCTACCTGTTCCTCAGGACAGATTCAAAAGGTAGTACAATAAAAAACACACAGGTTCGTAAATGGACATCTTGATGTACGAGTGTGTGTGTGTGTGTGTGTGTGTGTGTGTGTGTGTGTGTGTGTGTGTGTGTGTGTACAATCAATTATAGTGTATTAGAAATATCCAAATATACACACACAGTATAGCATCATCATTGTCATAAACATTACTCTGAACATAAAAACCTCAAGTACATAAAGCACAATCAAGCAACGCAATGCACTTATTTTGTCTCCACCATGTAAACCACAACAATCACATTGAACACAACAGCGGCTCACTGAGTGTGACGCCACACGTAATATTCACAACTCAGCTCATCAGAAGAATCATCTTTAGACTGGCTCAAAAAATATGAGGAATATTTAGAGACCCAAAAGATTGGTTAAATACAAAATAACAAATCTCTGTTGACACAATTTCATCAGACACAGGAAAGCTATATCCAAGTAAAAAGGCAATGTACAGAAGTATTTTGTTAAAAACATTAGCCAAACCACAATGTCAGGTGAAATCATTACAACATAGTAGCCTATGGACACTAATCCGACCATCAGGGTGATCAAATATGCGGATGACACGACCGTGGTAGGTCTTATAAAGAACAATGATGAGTCTGCTTATAGACAGACGGTGACCGACCTGGCTGTGTGGTGCTCTGAGCACAACCTGGAGCTCAACCCACTCAAGACGGTTGAGATGGTCGTGGACTTCCGTAAATCCCCTCCCCCACTGGCACCTCTGATAATAAACAGCGTGGTGGTCAAGGAAGTGGAAGCCTTTAAATTCCTCGGCACCACAATCACCAATGACCTCAAGTGGGAGACGAACACCTGCTCCATTATTAAAAGGGCCCATAGTGGGTTGTTCTTTCTAAGGCAGCTGAGGAAACTCAACGTCTCCCGTTCAGTCCTGACTCAGTTCTACAGAGCCACCACCGAGAGTATTCTCTCCTCGTCCATCTCTGTGTGGTTTGGCTCTGTCTCTGCCATTGCAAAAAACAGACTGCAAAGGATTGTTCACACAGCGGAGAAGCTGACGGGACAGAAGCAGCTTTTTGTTAGTGAACTGTACGACGCCAGGGTAAGGAAGCGGGCAGGGAGGATCTTCTCTGACCCCTCTCACCCTGGTAATGGTCTTTTTAAGAAGCTCCCCTCAGGAAGACGCTTCCGTGCCATAGGGACCAAGACCACTCGTCACCTGAACAGTTTTTTCCCGAGGGCCGTGTCCCTCCTCACTAAGGACCTCGCCACCACCCCCCGTAGTTCTTGTTAGCTAGTTTTTATTCCACTGACTTTTAAAGACTAATGATGTTCTAACGTATTTTTTAGTTTTTATTATGGGTTATATCATGTCCTGAGTGTCTTGTCTTAAATGTGTTTTGTCTGTGTGTTTTTATCTGTGCTGTAACACCACAACAAATTCCTGTGTGTCCTTGTGACGCATTTGGCAATAAAGTGTTTCTGATTCTGATTCTGATTCTGATTTACATCGTTCCCGAGTTGGCCAGGTCGCCGACTAGACGCTGGGCCGCTCGAAGGGCGGCCCAGCTTCTAGTCTATCTATAAATGCGAGAAGTCTCTGCGTGTCTGCGTGTCTGTCTGTAATCCGCGTATCTCGAGAACCGTTCGTCCCACCGGCTTCAGATTCGGCACGCGCGTTCCCCGCCGCGGCACGGAGTGCAGTGCCGCGCCTCGACCCGACCCGGCGCGCGGTTTTCCCTAACCGGCGCGAAACGTTCGGAATCTCCTTATGCGGGGCTGATTGTTGACATCAGGCTGTTCCGGAGGAAATCGGCGCAAGCGCTGACTCATTGTGACACATCATAAAAGGCTCTGACATCACGTACGCCACATCATCAACAAAAAATGCCATGGTTACGTATTCTGATGTTCCTATATGGGCATAAAAGGATACAGGCAAACATATAGGTATAATGGGGTTTGCATTAAAGGGTGGGGCATTCATTCCCTATTTCAAATTCGGCACGCGCGTTCCCCGCCGCAGCAGGTAGTGCAGTGTCCGGCCTCGACCCGATCCGATACGCGATTTTCTGGAACCAGCATGAAAGGTTCGGATTCTGATGTCTGACATCAGGGTTTTCCCGAACCGGCACTGTGTCTGCATAGATCTCCATTTATGGGCATAAAATGGATGCAGACAGACAGATACGGATATCTCCATATATGAGCATAAATGGACACAGGCAAACAGATGGTCAAAGATCTCCATATATGGGCATAAAATGGACGCAAAAAGACAGATACAGATATCTCCATATATGGGCATATATGGACACAGGCAAACAGATGTTCAAAACGGGTCCTATGACAACAGGTATAATGGGGTTTGCATTAAAGGGGGAACCAGCACTGTGTCTGCAACACAGTTGGAGGCACAGACAGTAGATACAGAGATCTCCATAATGGGCATAAAGGGACACAGACAAACAGATACAGAGATCTCCATATATGGGCATGAAATGGATGCAAACAGACAGATACAGATATCTCCATATATGAGCATAAATGGACAGGCAAACAGATGGTCAATACAGTTCCTACAGAGATCTCCATATATGGGCATAAAATGGACGCAGACAGACAGATAACTCCATATATGGACATACATGGACACAGGCAAACAGATGGTCAAAATGGGTCCTACAGAGATCTCCATATAGACAGATAGATATCCCCATATATGGGCATAAATGGACACACACAAACAGATGGTCAAAACAGATCCTATGACAACAGGTATAATGGGGTTTGCATTAAAGGGCGGGGCATTCATCCCCTATTTACATTGTTCCCGAGTTGGCCAGGGCGCCGACTAGACGCTCGGGCGGCCGAGCTTCTAGTAATATATAATGTGCAACAAGCGTCCTTCCCTGCTCGCAGCCAAGCATGTCTAGACTAGTGTGTCATGTAATTCTAATTTAGTCCATTTACTTCCTGTAAGTAGACATAAAAATAAAACCAATTGCTTATATCATCATATTACGGCAGGGTCTTATTTTGAAATCCACCGTTACAGGAAATGCAAGCGTGTTGGGCTACTTGTCAAGAGTTGTTGCAGCCTGCACAATGTATACAGGATTCACGTGGATTATACGCTTTTTGACTAATCTAAAGTTCATATTCATGATATGAAACCATGCTCCTGGGACTTAAAACAATACACAGCGTTTGAAAGCAGCAATAGGTGAGTGAGACTGGTTAATTACCTTCTGCTGGCTTGGCTGTTTTTGTTGTGGGAGAGGGAGAAGCGTCAGAGCTCTGATAAAAAGTTGACGGTGCAATTAAACATTTCGGTCTTTTCTCTTCATAGTTGTTTATTTTGTCTTGCACCAGTGACTAGGCTACTGGGCCAGTCTGCAATATCTCTCTGTGATACATTAGCGTTGTGCTCCGTGTGTATAGTCTTATACTAACAGGAGTGTTGTCAATTAAAATAAGCATCTCATGCCGTCATGTTACCGGCTTCTTCTCTAATATGCCATTCTGTTTTTGCACGGCTGGAATGACCCGCGCAGGCATCACTAGTGGACGCCACGCATGAATTGATTATTTAATCATGCAAACCCGACCCAAATCGCACCAGAAGACCCGATCCGACCCGCGCGCGCGAGACTGCCTTAGCGCATCTGTATGCCTCCTCTTGTTGCCGCACCTGAGCAACCACCAGCACCTGAGCAACCACCAACTCCTCTGGGTTGATGATGTTGCCTTGTGCCATGTGGGTCGACTAGTCCCCAGTCCGAACCCCACCTCTTCCATGTTGCACCTGTCCTACAATGTCTCCGTGCCTGAGATACAGTTGATGTAAGAAGAAAATGCAAGTGTTGTTAAATTTCATATTGCACTCTGCACAGTTTGCCAAAATAAATGCATGATAATCTGACTGTTTCTCATGTATGCCTGAAATACAAAACTTATATGCCATGGGCTTCTGGAGTATGGTGAACACATGCCATGGGCTTATGATCTGGAGTATGAAGCATTCATTTCCTTGTGATTATAGTTTGGACTTATTACAATTATGTTACAGTGTAATGCAGTAGCCTAATCTAATGCATGTGTTGTGTTTGTATTGTGCCAAAATGCAGTTTTCTATGCGGTTTTGACCCCCCAAAATTTCCCTTATTTCAGTCTCTGGGAGTTGGAAACCCTAGCTGCATTGCTGCTGCCTCTCTGTCTCTCTGTTGTTTTGGTTTGTCTGATCACATGTGTTTCAATGCAGTTTCTGACCCTTTTTCTTCATTCACGTGAATACCTGGTTCCCTATTGTAGCCCTACTGTATTAAATCACAGGCGGCGCGAGAGCGCCATCAATAGAGGGTATGCGCGTGACATCACTGCTGCTGGATTATTCTTTTATTATTTTTACGGATTGTATAGTTTCTTTTTCTAGATAGGCTATATATTCATTCACATTTGTTATATTGCTGTTGATGTACTGACACTTAATCTTGTTTATTATTGTGATGTTTATTTGCTTATTGTAAGTCGCTTTGGATTAAAAGCGTCTGCTAAATGCCTAAACTGTAAACTGTAAGAAGTCACTGTCTGAGTGGCGACATGTCGGAATGGAGAGAGCTCCCCTGCAACTCTGACAGTGTACAAATGGAACCAAATGAACCCTAAGCAGGCCGCCATCACACATATGCGTGAGACATCGTCTCCGTATCGTTTGAGAATGGACCCTAATGGGTCCATTTGGTTCCATTTGTACACTGTCAGAGTTAAAGGTGATACACCATGCATTTAAAAAGTATTTATGTCATATTGTTTATGTCCCAAAAACGTTTTTCAAAAGATTTGAGGCTACCACTCCTGAATAGAGAGCCTCTCATTTTTGAAAAATAATTTATTCAAAAACGGCCGTCGATGACGTCATCGACGGCAGCAAATCTGGACAGCCTGTTTTGAGAACCCGTGGGATGCTCATGCTTTTAACCTCCACCTTCCCAAAACCAGAGAAAGACACAACGGTCTGAAATGGGACTTTGTGAGGATAGAAGGTGCTAGTGGGACCCCAAAAAAAGGTTTTAAAATAGGAAAAGTGAAATTTCATGGTGTATCACCTTTAAAGAGGCGGTGCCATAGTTTTGTACTTTTTCTGGTTTTCATGTGTCTAGGAGGTTGACAGTACTTCATTAGACCCCCTGGTGTGGTTGTTTTGAGCAATTATGTATTGCCTTTCTATTTGGGTTTTAGCTGTAGGCTGCCACCTTGTGAGGTCAAACGTGCCGGTCCAAAAACACAGATACTTATTACCTCACAGAATCAACCCCTCCCCTAATTACCATTCACCCAACATACGTGGGTGTTGCTAACTTCAGCTGGGTCACCACCCACCATGACAACCACGCATACCAATGAACTGGTGGGTGTGGCCACATAAAAACATAATTTTAACTCTTTCTGTAGACTTTTTTGGAAAAAAACTTCCTCATAGTATAATTATAACAGTAGATAATCATGTTTTAGAGGGGGGAAAAATCATGGTACCCGCACTTTTTAAGGGGAGACCTTGAAATTTGAAAGTTTGAGTCTTTGAGAGACCCTGATCTAGAAGACCATCCAGGCTAGAAACCCATGAATATTAATATTATTCATGGGATTCAAATGTAGATGTCCCATAATGAAGCAATCATATTAATAAGATGTGTGCATCTGAGAATGTTGATGAGCAAATTGAGCATATAATCCGTCTCAGGGGTTTCTTTAATTTATTTTTCTCATAGCACACTGTCATTATATTCTATCAAACTCCTATTCCTTTCTGATTGTTTTAAACTAGTGACGCAGTTTATTTTATCGAACCTGACTATCTGAAATGTAATGTTTAGCGTTATGCTGTTTATTAACACATTCTCTTTTTTCAGACGTCTTCCAAAGCGTGTCCCTCAAAAGGGATGCTTTTAAAAGGGGGGAGGACATCTGGGCTGTGAGGTCCCAAACAGCCAGAGACAGAGAGGTTGTGGCCAGTCGGTCCCACTCCCAAACAGTGTCATCAGGAAGCCCAAGAAAGGAATGGTAAATGCATTTGGATGGATTTAAGATCATTGACATTTTGTGATGTCATCTTTGCATATTATAACATTGACCACTGAATTGTTTTGTCTTCACCTTGGCAATGCATTTTTTGTAACTTGGGGCCATATCAGTGACTCACATACTGTATGATTTGTGAAACAAAGGGTTCTGTCATGTAAAATACATACCGTACCAGTCACGAAGCAGCATAATGCATTCACAACTTGCTTCATACACAGGTGCGGTCATAGTTCTGGTCATAGTTCTGGACTGAGACCACCTCTACATTACAAGCGTAATGTAATGTAAATGTGTGTGTGTGTGTGTGTGTGTGTGTGTGTGTGTGTGTGTGTGTGTGTGTGTGTGTGTGTGTGTGTGTGTGTGTGTGTGTGTGTGTGTGTACCTCTACTCTCCAAAAACATGTGTGGCCGGCTAGGTGTGAGCTTAGTGCAGCCACCGTAGCACACAGGTGGTTCACACTTCCCCATTCCAATCAATAATGTACTTGAGCTCAAGCTCTCAGTCGGCAGCCCAAACACAACACTGTGTGGTTTGGCAGCTGCAAGGTCCCTTGTGTGTTTCCCTGTTCATGGCCTGGTGAGGAAATGTTGCATCTATGGGTTGCTTTTATAACGTTTAAATTAGTTTTTAAAATATTATTTATACTCGCCCAGGTTGAGACATTGAGTGCAGTGCTGTCTCCTATTGCATGCATGTGACACAGTACAGTTGGGACGATTCGCTTACCCCCCAATTCGATACGATCGGGATAGAGTGACAACTAGATTTATATGACAATTCTTGAATATGTCGAACTTGCGATTGGCCATTCAATATCACGATTATTGCGAGTTTTGTCTTTTTTTCCTCCTGGCAATGTGTTAAACACGAGGTGGGTCCACACTTTGGATTTAAAACGTTTAGGTGGTGGTCGTATGACCACAGCACTTTCTTCTTCCACCACGTGTGTTTGTATGTTTACTTGGCTCAAACAGATGACGTAACGTTAAAGAAGTAGCCCTGGTTTGGTCCGCAAACCGAAGCTACAGAAGGGCAGGGGGGGAATAGGAGATTTTCCCAGGCACTGCTTGTCTCCTGCCAGGGACAGGGGGATATGCCAGACTAGTGGCATTAAAATTTGGCGATACTTGAGTGATTCGGTTTCATTGCCCGCCCTTAGATTTTAGTCGTGGCTGCCAGTTCCCACCTGATGTTGTGTGGGAGTCCAGACTGCTCCAGGCTGTACTGAATAACTGCTATCTTACACAAAGTCTTCAGACTAGGACTCAAGTCTAAGACATACAGGTCACAAAGTGACCAGCCTCCTCGAAAGAGGAAGATACGATCTCCCACCATGCAATAGCACGAGTTATACGCCGGATACGGAAATTTCCCCTTGGCCTTGACCCTCTTCCAGCAGAAGGTCTCTTGATTGAATTTCCACATATTAATGAAGCTTCTCTTACGTATAAATATGTACAGGTCTCCATTGTAAGTAAAGGCTGAATGATCGTAGCCTCCTAGTGGAAGAGGCTGTGCAGAATATTTGTCCAGCCAGCAGTTGGTCTCTGTGTCAAACACACTTAAGGTGTTGTACGTCCGACCCCAGAAGCTCTTTCTTTCCCCAAATACAAACATCTTTGTCCCGATGATGGTGGCAGAGTGACCAACTGAAGCCCAAGGTGCAGTTCCTCTGGTGTTCATTAAAGACCAGACCAATGTGGTGGTGTCCAGCTTGTAGATGTCATTAGTGAATCGGGTTTGCTGGGTGCGTCCTCCATGAATATACATGACCTTCCCCAAGACACAGGCAGAGTGGTTGAGCCTCCTCCCCGGAACAGTACCAGAAACCCTGGGTTTGATGCATGTGTGGGCGTCGACGTCAAATAAATAAAGCTCATTGCTGTAACAACCTGTGTTAGTTCGCCCACCCCAGATGTAAACAGTATCTCCTACCAGCACAGCTGTGTGGCCGGAGACCACTAAATAAGGCGTTACTGTGGTCAACTTCCTCCAGACTAAAGACACTGTGTTGAAGACGTACACATGCATGTGGTGTTTGCCTTTTTCCCCTCCTCCAAACAAGTACAACCTGTTTCCCACGACAACATCAGCATGGTGACAGTGACGGAGTCTGTTTGGTACGTGGTTGAGATGAACGGTCCACTGCAACATTTCTCTCGCCAGCAGCTACTGTGGATTAAGGTTGATTCCTTCAGATCTTCTGTAAAGAAAATTGTGGATTGAAGTGGATGACTTCAGTCTGCTTCAGTAACACAAGGCAGTTCTAGTGTGCGTGCGACCGTTTATATGCGTTCAGCGACACACAACATCATGGACAATTCGGCCAATCAGTGATGCCGAAGTCTTTTGTTCCCCCATATATGGGAAAGTGATCACCATAGCAACCCCAGACCAGGCAGGCTCTGGAAGTAGACAGTCTCTTCATCAGTGTTACCTGACATCAGTACTGTGACATCATATTGATGACATCAGGGATCTCTATTTATGGGCATGAAATGGACACATGCAATCCGGCAGACAGAGATCTCAATTACAGAATTGTATTCAAAAGACTAAGTGACAAAAACTAACCAACATGCACACATTCACGATATCAGCACCCTTACAGGCCTGACTGTTTGATCAGAATGGAACAGACTAGCCTTCGTTATATCATTGGTATCAATGAAGGAAGTGAGAAGAGACCCATAGAGCCAAAGAATTTTGAAGTGGTGAAAGCCGCTTCCAATGAGTGGCTTTGTGTGTCCCACGCCCATATATGGTCATTTCAATCCAGAATGAACAGGTTTTTTCAAAAACAAAATGTGTGTTTCATGTCCATATATGGTCATTTCAGTCCAGAATGAACAGGCATTCTCAAAAACAAAATGTCTGTCACCTCATGTCCATATATGGTCATTTCAGTCCAGAATGAACAGGTTTTATCTGTCCCGTACGTCCAGAATATCAGTCCAGAATGAATAGGCTTTTTCAAAAAGCAAAATGTGTGTCCCATGTCCATATATGGCCATTTCAGTTCAGAATGAACAGGTTTTATCTGTCCTGTACGTCCAGAATATGTGTGTAGTGTCCCTCCCATGATAATTCGGCCCTCAGGTTTTATCTGTGCTGTACATGCAATAGTTCTCACCTACTGCATCCACAACTAATGCTACTATGAAAACCTTATTCAAATAACGTTTCAGAATAGAGGTTTTATCTGTCTATCTATACATAGAAAGTATAGATCTAGAACACAGAATGTATAGATCTAGAACACAGATTTCATAGCTCTAGAACACATAAAATAGAAATTCACCGCTTCACTTCGAACCAAGGTTTGATTTTTTATATAACTAGAAAATATTGTGTTTGATTGATTGATTGAAGAATTTATTAGAAGTTTGCAATAGAAAAAAGTACAGTTTCATGACAGTACAAATCACTGGTACAAGGTCAACTAAAAGGAGATCCTAGAAAGCCGAGGCTTATTTCCACAGGAACCACACTTTAAGTATCTCATAACATTGAAAGACAGACGGATAGAACATAGTACTTTATCTAGCATAATATCAGTTTCAAAAGCATGTGTGTGTTTACAGTTTAGATATTGCACTCATAGCAGCGCCTTATTGTTTTTCTGTTTTGTTCAGAAGAGGTTTTTGTTTACAGTTGTGACTTTGCACTGACTTATTAAAATGTTTTAGTTAGTTTTCAAATAGGCTAGAACAGAGGACGTTTTCAGGCCAAGGACACCTTAGTTGAGAGAGAGATGAAGCAGGGACGTTGTGAGCTTGTAGATCTGCTATTTTTGGCTAAAGTTCTCAGATTATGGACGCTAGGGTTCAAGTGGTTAATATAAGAAAGGGGAGAAAAAACAAGTTCCTATCACACAAAGATTAGGAGGACCCCCTGTAGTACTCCCATCCCCTTAAGAAGCTTGGTTGTGGATGTGGCAACGAAGCCTCTACTCCCGACCTCAACGGGAAGCACCGTGGCACGCCAGCCGCGTTGTTCTGCTTCGGCTGCTATGTCGGAGTACTTCAGTCGGTTGCGTTCATATGCTTCGCCAACTGCCGCCTCCCATGGTACAGTTAGTTCAACAATGAATACCGACTTCTGGGAGGTTGACCACAAGACCAGGTCCGGCCTGAGGTTAGTTGTAATTATCTCAGGCGGAAAGATGAGTCTCTGGTCTAGGTCAACCTGCATTCTCCAGTCCCGGGCGGTGTCTAGGAGAGTTGCTTCCACTCTTGCAGATGGCTTTGCTGAGAGTTGTCCTGCTCTTACGAAAGAGGTGGAGTTTGAGTGTCTAGGCATTGGGGGAGGGAGGGCATTGTTGGTAGTCCTCCTTCCTTCCAGGGTGATCACCAGTTGTCTTAGGACCTGCTTGTGTCTCCAGGTATAGTGGCCTTGGGACAAACTGGTGTTACAGCCAGTGAGGATGTGCCTCAGTGTTGCAGGGGTTTGACAAAGTGCACAGGAAGGATCTTCTCCATACCACTGGTTTAGATTCTTGGGCGTGGGAAGAAAATCATAGGTGGCTCTGATGATGAAGCTGATTTGGCTTCCTTCCATTTCCCAAAGATCCTTCCATGTGAGCTTTCAATGCTCCAGGTTTTCCCAGCTAGTCCACTGGCCCTGTTTGGACTGTGAGACTGCCTTAGCGCATCTGTATGCCTCCTCTTGTTGCCGCACCTGAGCAACCACCAGCACCTGAGCAACCACCAACTCCTCTGGGTTGATGATGTTGCCTTGTGCCATGTGGGTCGACTAGTCCCCAGTCCGAACCCACCTCTTCCATGTTGCACCTGTCCTACAATGTCTCCATGCCTGAGATACAGTTGATGTAAGAAGAAAATGCAAGTGTTGTTAAATTTCATATTGCACAGTTTGCCAAAATAAATGCATGATAATCTGACTGTTTCTCATGTATGCCTGAAATACAAAACTTATATGCCATGGGCTTCTGGAGTATGGTGAACACATGCCATGGGCTTATTATCTGGAGTATGAAGCATTCATTTCCTTGTGATTATAGTTTGGACTTATTACAATCATGTTACAGTGTAATGCAGTAGCCTAATCTAATGCATGTGTTTGTATTGTGCCAAAATGCAGTTTTCTATGCGGTTTTGACCCCCCCAAAATTTCCCTTATTTCAGTCTCTGGGAGTTGGCAACCCTAGCTGCATTGCTGCTGCCTCTCTGTCTCTCTGTTGTTTTGGTTTGTCTGATCACATGTGTTTCAATGCAGTTTTCTGACCTTTTTTCTTCATTCACGTGAATACCTGGTTCCCTATTGTAGCCCTACTGTATTAAATCACAGGCGGCGTGAGAGCGCCATCAATAGAGGGTATGCGTGTGACATCACTGTTGCTGGAAGTTATGTGGGAACACGCCTACTGAGTGGCAAAAAACGAATTTCTGCCATTGACAGCCCATAGTGTGTGCCAGCGGCTACGTCATTGTAGTCCTTAGCGGCCATTTCTTGGGTCAAAACACAGGTGTTTCAATTGTTTGATTGCATATAACTAATGCTATAGTCTAATCGGAACACCTGTGTAAGGCTGTGTTGACCCAAGAAATGGCCGCTCTTAGATCTACATTTGGCACACCCTATACATCCAAACAAAAAAGTCCTATCAGATTGTATTAAACAAAGTTAACTCACCAACTTTGCGGCTGTACTGAAAGCTTGAATTATCCGCTTGAATTATCCTCTTTCTATCTGCAAAGTTTTTGTTTCATAAAAATCCACCATAGGCATGTTATGAGCTACTTTCTCAAGACATTCTGTGCAGGTTTTTATTTTGTGTCAGAGTTTGGAAGCACTTGTTTTCAACAACACAACATCCTGCTGCCTCCTGCATTATGTGCAAATTAGAAACAGGTGGTATGCAGGGCCATTGAGTGATTTGCAACTAGCACTTCCAAACTCCAAAGCTCCATGCTGCTCAATGTTTTGCCACTCAGTCTAGATTAGGGGGGCAGGTCCCAGTGGACATGCATACCCTCTGTTGTAAAACAATGAAAAGATTATGGAACGTAGATATACCTGTTTGGCGGCAAATAGCTGGGTTTAATGGAACGTATATAAACGTGTTTGGCGGCAGATGTGTTAACCAAATGAACCCTAAGCAGGCCGCCATCACACATGCGTGAGACATCGTCTCCGTATCGTTTGAGAATGGACCCTAATGGGTCCATTTGGTTCCATTTGTACACTGTCAGAGTTAAAGGTGAAACACCATGCATTTAAAAAAGTATTTGTCATATTGTTTATGTCCCAAAAACGTTTTTCAAAAGATTTGAGGTAGGCCTGGGCGATATGGCCTTTTTAAATATCGATATGATATTTAAAATAATACTGCGATATTCGGTATTATCGTCCAATAAAAGAAACATGAATTGGGAGCAAAAAACATCATTATTTTGTCCAAGTGCACTGTCAATTATGCACCACTAGATGGAGACAGCGACTGCCTGCATCTAGTGGCTTGCACGTGCAGTGAAAACATCACATTTCTTGGGAAATGAAAGTGAAAGCTGCTGCGTGCAGAGTGTAGTGCAATGAGACACGTTCTTTTCAGGGCATATTCAATCGAACGCTGTCTGAACATGGATAACTGAAAGTTATGTCACACTATCGCATTATAGCTATGAAGGCAACAAGGCTTTAGCAAAGTTTTTAGCGACTGCTTGTTAGCTAACAACAGAATGTAGTCTACTGAACATTAGGAAGAAATGAGTTTTGACGATTGGGATTATATCCATGAGGAGCACACATGACTTCTTCACAAAAATGTAAGTTTACCAAGTTACTCTGGCATGGCATGATGGCAATACACACTACAGGGCATGACGAACGTCTCTGCTGTGTGATCTGATCTGAGCCTCTGAGTGAAGGGAGGGCTCAGGGCTGACGTACATACGGTACGTCGCGCATAAGCAGCACCAAAGCTTCTCTAATTGAAATGCAGTCATGTAAAGGTTCTACATTATTGTTTTCAAATAGACTCAAACAATTATCACATAAATACAGTTACAGTCCTTGGGAAAAAAGTAGTTTGGGCCTTTTTTGGGCAAAAATATATATATATATTTTTTTATTTTATTAATGACGATATTTACGGTATTAATTTTTAATATCGGTATTGTCCTTTGATACCGCGATATACGATATTGTCGGTATACCGCCCAGGGCTAATTTGAGGCTAAATTACCACTCCTGATTAGAGAGCCTCTCATTTGTTTTAAAGAATTTTCTTCACGGCAGCAAATCTGGACAGCCTGTTTTGAGAACCCGTGGGATGCTTTTAACCTCCAGCTTCCCAAAACCAGAGAAAGACACAACGGTCTGAAATGGGACTTTGTGAGGATAGAAGGTGCTAGTGGGACCCCAAAAAAAGGTTTTAAAATAGGAAAAGTGAAATTTCATGGTGTATCACCTTTAAAGAGGCGGTGCCATAGTTTTGTACTTTTTCTGGTTTTCATGTGTCTAGGAGGTCGACAGTACTTCATTAGACCCCCTGGTGTGGTTGTTATGAGCAATTATGTATTGCCTTTCTATTTGGGTTTTAGCTGTAGGCTGCCACCTTGTGGGGTCAAACGTGCCGGTCCAAAAACACAGATACTTATTACCTCACAGAATCAACCCCTCCCCAAATTTCCATTCACCCAACATACGTGGATGTTGCTAACTTCAGCTGGGTCACCTCCCACCATGACAACCACGCATACCAATGAACTGGTGGGTGTGGTCACATAAAAACATCATTTTAACTATTTTAGAAATCTTCTTCCTAGTATAATTATAATAGTAGATAATCATGTTTTAGAGGGGGAGACCTTGAAATTTGAAAGTTTGAGTCTTTGAGAAACCCTGATCTAGAAGACCATCCAGGCTAGAAACCCATGAATATCAAACATATAATTTTCCGAATGTCTTTCTGAGTGAGTTAGTGTCTGTCTGTCTGAAACAGCGTTTCTCCTCAGTGGCTGGAGCAATTGATCTGAAATCGCATCACCATTAGCATATGAACACACCTGACCATGCCCGTTTGTCACTTTCACAAATCGTATGCTGTATATTAGCATTTTTATGGTGTATCTACTATCTATTCTGCATCTAGCATGAGGCAACATGTTTAACCAGCTCTGTGTGTGTGTGTGTGTGTGTGTGTGTGTGTGTGTGTGTGTGTGTGTGTGTGTGTGTGTGTGTGCAGGCGGGTGTGTGCAGGCGGGTGGGCGGGCGGGTGGGAGGGGGGGAACACAGTATCTCTGTAGCCATTAAACGAAACGGGTATTTCTTACATTGATGCTCCTACATATTATCATGCAAGCACCAGTTAAAGTTACTTTCCATCCCTCATATACTGTGTGCACAGTGCACATCCCATAACCCACACACTGCACATCATTTCGGAGCTCATTCCTTTCTGATTGTTTTAAACTAGTGACGCAGTTTATTTTATCGAACCTGACTATCTGAAATGTAATGTTTAGCGTTATGCTGTTTATTAACACATTCTCTTGTGTTTTTCAGACGTCTTCAAAGCGTGTCCCTCAAAAGGGATGCTTTTAAAAGGGATGAGGACATCTGGGCTGTGAGGTCCCAAACAGCCAGAGACTGAGAGGTTGTGGCCAGTCGGTCCCACTCCCAAACAGTGTCATCAGGAAGCCCAAGAAAGGAATGGTAAATGCATTTGGATGGATTTAAGATCAACATCATGGACAATTCGGCCAATCAGTGATGCCGAAGTCTTTTGTTCCCCCATATATGGGAAAGTGATCACCATAGCAACCCCAGACCAGGCAGGCTCTGGAAGTAGACAGTCTCTTCATCAGTGTTACCTGACATCAGTACTGTGACATCATATTGATGACATCAGGGATCTCTATTTATGGGCATGAAATGGACACATGCAATCCGGCAGACAGAGATCTCAATTACAGAATTGTATTCAAAAGACTAAGTGACAAAAACTAACCAACATGCACACATTCACGATATCAGCACCCTTACAGGCCTGACTGTTTGATCAGAATGGAACAGACTAGCCTTCGTTATATCATTGGTATCAATGAAGGAAGTGAGAAGAGACCCATAGAGCCAAAGAATTTTGAAGTGGTGAAAGCCGCTTCCAATGAGTGGCTTTGTGTGTCCCACGCCCATATATGGTCATTTCAATCCAGAATGAACAGGTTTTTTCAAAAACAAAATGTGTGTTTCATGTCCATATATGGTCATTTCAGTCCAGAATGAACAGGCATTCTCAAAAACAAAATGTCTGTCACCTCATGTCCATATATGGTCATTTCAGTCCAGAATGAACAGGTTTTATCTGTCCCGTACGTCCAGAATATCAGTCCAGAATGAATAGGCTTTTTCAAAAAGCAAAATGTGTGTCCCATGTCCATATATGGCCATTTCAGTTCAGAATGAACAGGTTTTATCTGTCCTGTACGTCCAGAATATGTGTGTAGTGTCCCTCCCATGATAATTCGGCCCTCAGGTTTTATCTGTGCTGTACATGCAATAGTTCTCACCTACTGCATCCACAACTAATGCTACTATGAAAACCTTATTCAAATAACGTTTCAGAATAGAGGTTTTATCTGTCTATCTATACATAGAAAGTATAGATCTAGAACACAGAATGTATAGATCTAGAACACAGATTTCATAGCTCTAGAACACATAAAATAGAAATTCACCGCTTCACTTCGAACCAAGGTTTGATTTTTTATATAACTAGAAAATATTGTGTTTGATT
The DNA here is from genome assembly GCF_963921795.1 of Nannobrachium achirus. Lineage (NCBI taxonomy): Eukaryota > Metazoa > Chordata > Actinopteri > Myctophiformes > Myctophidae > Nannobrachium > Nannobrachium achirus. The sequence goes on along the minus strand of NC_137833.1, from coordinate 37,386,958 downwards.
GATTGATTGAAGAATTTATTAGAAGTTTGCAATAGAAAAAAGTACAGTTTCATGACAGTACAAATCACTGGTACAAGGTCAACTAAAAGGAGATCCTAGAAAGCCGAGGCTTATTTCCACAGGAACCACACTTTAAGTATCTCATAACATTGAAAGACAGACGGATAGAACATAGTACTTTATCTAGCATAATATCAGTTTCAAAAGCATGTGTGTGTTTACAGTTTAGATATTGCACTCATAGCAGCGCCTTATTGTTTTTCTGTTTTGTTCAGAAGAGGTTTTTGTTTACAGTTGTGACTTTGCACTGACTTATTAAAATGTTTTAGTTAGTTTTCAAATAGGCTAGAACAGAGGACGTTTTCAGGCCAAGGACACCTTAGTTGAGAGAGAGATGAAGCAGGGACGTTGTGAGCTTGTAGATCTGCTATTTTTGGCTAAAGTTCTCAGATTATGGACGCTAGGGTTCAAGTGGTTAATATAAGAAAGGGGAGAAAAAACAAGTTCCTATCACACAAAGATTAGGAGGACCCCCTGTAGTACTCCCATCCCCTTAAGAAGCTTGGTTGTGGATGTGGCAACGAAGCCTCTACTCCCGACCTCAACGGGAAGCACCGTGGCACGCCAGCCGCGTTGTTCTGCTTCGGCTGCTATGTCGGAGTACTTCAGTCGGTTGCGTTCATATGCTTCGCCAACTGCCGCCTCCCATGGTACAGTTAGTTCAACAATGAATACCGACTTCTGGGAGGTTGACCACAAGACCAGGTCCGGCCTGAGGTTAGTTGTAATTATCTCAGGCGGAAAGATGAGTCTCTGGTCTAGGTCAACCTGCATTCTCCAGTCCCGGGCGGTGTCTAGGAGAGTTGCTTCCACTCTTGCAGATGGCTTTGCTGAGAGTTGTCCTGCTCTTACGAAAGAGGTGGAGTTTGAGTGTCTAGGCATTGGGGGAGGGAGGGCATTGTTGGTAGTCCTCCTTCCTTCCAGGGTGATCACCAGTTGTCTTAGGACCTGCTTGTGTCTCCAGGTATAGTGGCCTTGGGACAAACTGGTGTTACAGCCAGTGAGGATGTGCCTCAGTGTTGCAGGGGTTTGACAAAGTGCACAGGAAGGATCTTCTCCATACCACTGGTTTAGATTCTTGGGCGTGGGAAGAAAATCATAGGTGGCTCTGATGATGAAGCTGATTTGGCTTCCTTCCATTTCCCAAAGATCCTTCCATGTGAGCTTTCAATGCTCCAGGTTTTCCCAGCTAGTCCACTGGCCCTGTTTGGACTGTGAGACTGCCTTAGCGCATCTGTATGCCTCCTCTTGTTGCCGCACCTGAGCAACCACCAGCACCTGAGCAACCACCAACTCCTCTGGGTTGATGATGTTGCCTTGTGCCATGTGGGTCGACTAGTCCCCAGTCCGAACCCACCTCTTCCATGTTGCACCTGTCCTACAATGTCTCCATGCCTGAGATACAGTTGATGTAAGAAGAAAATGCAAGTGTTGTTAAATTTCATATTGCACAGTTTGCCAAAATAAATGCATGATAATCTGACTGTTTCTCATGTATGCCTGAAATACAAAACTTATATGCCATGGGCTTCTGGAGTATGGTGAACACATGCCATGGGCTTATTATCTGGAGTATGAAGCATTCATTTCCTTGTGATTATAGTTTGGACTTATTACAATCATGTTACAGTGTAATGCAGTAGCCTAATCTAATGCATGTGTTTGTATTGTGCCAAAATGCAGTTTTCTATGCGGTTTTGACCCCCCCAAAATTTCCCTTATTTCAGTCTCTGGGAGTTGGCAACCCTAGCTGCATTGCTGCTGCCTCTCTGTCTCTCTGTTGTTTTGGTTTGTCTGATCACATGTGTTTCAATGCAGTTTTCTGACCTTTTTTCTTCATTCACGTGAATACCTGGTTCCCTATTGTAGCCCTACTGTATTAAATCACAGGCGGCGTGAGAGCGCCATCAATAGAGGGTATGCGTGTGACATCACTGTTGCTGGAAGTTATGTGGGAACACGCCTACTGAGTGGCAAAAAACGAATTTCTGCCATTGACAGCCCATAGTGTGTGCCAGCGGCTACGTCATTGTAGTCCTTAGCGGCCATTTCTTGGGTCAAAACACAGGTGTTTCAATTGTTTGATTGCATATAACTAATGCTATAGTCTAATCGGAACACCTGTGTAAGGCTGTGTTGACCCAAGAAATGGCCGCTCTTAGATCTACATTTGGCACACCCTATACATCCAAACAAAAAAGTCCTATCAGATTGTATTAAACAAAGTTAACTCACCAACTTTGCGGCTGTACTGAAAGCTTGAATTATCCGCTTGAATTATCCTCTTTCTATCTGCAAAGTTTTTGTTTCATAAAAATCCACCATAGGCATGTTATGAGCTACTTTCTCAAGACATTCTGTGCAGGTTTTTATTTTGTGTCAGAGTTTGGAAGCACTTGTTTTCAACAACACAACATCCTGCTGCCTCCTGCATTATGTGCAAATTAGAAACAGGTGGTATGCAGGGCCATTGAGTGATTTGCAACTAGCACTTCCAAACTCCAAAGCTCCATGCTGCTCAATGTTTTGCCACTCAGTCTAGATTAGGGGGGCAGGTCCCAGTGGACATGCATACCCTCTGTTGTAAAACAATGAAAAGATTATGGAACGGAGATATACCTGTTTGGCGGCAAATAGCTGGGTTTAATGGAACGTATATAAACGTGTTTGGCGGCAGATGTGTTAACCAAATGAACCCTAAGCAGGCCGCCATCACACATGCGTGAGACATCGTCTCCGTATCGTTTGAGAATGGACCCTAATGGGTCCATTTGGTTCCATTTGTACACTGTCAGAGTTAAAGGTGAAACACCATGCATTTAAAAAAGTATTTGTCATATTGTTTATGTCCCAAAAACGTTTTTCAAAAGATTTGAGGTAGGCCTGGGCGATATGGCCTTTTTAAATATCGATATGATATTTAAAATAATACCGCGATATTCGGTATTATCGTCCAATAAAAGAAACATGAATTGGGAGCAAAAAACATCATTATTTTGTCCAAGTGCACTGTCAATTATGCACCACTAGATGGAGACAGCGACTGCCTGCATCTAGTGGCTTGCACGTGCAGTGAAAACATCACATTTCTTGGGAAATGAAAGTGAAAGCTGCTGCGTGCAGAGTGTAGTGCAATGAGACACGTTCTTTTCAGGGCATATTCAATCGAACGCTGTCTGAACATGGATAACTGAAAGTTATGTCACACTATCGCATTATAGCTATGAAGGCAACAAGGCTTTAGCAAAGTTTTTAGCGACTGCTTGTTAGCTAACAACAGAATGTAGTCTACTGAACATTAGGAAGAAATGAGTTTTGACGATTGGGATTATATCCATGAGGAGCACACATGACTTCTTCACAAAAATGTAAGTTTACCAAGTTACTCTGGCATGGCATGATGGCAATACACACTACAGGGCATGACGAACGTCTCTGCTGTGTGATCTGATCTGAGCCTCTGAGTGAAGGGAGGGCTCACGGCTGACGTACATACGGTACGTCGCGCATAAGCAGCACCAAAGCTTCTCTAATTGAAATGCAGTCATGTAAAGGTTCTACATTATTGTTTTCAAATAGACTCAAACAATTATCACATAAATACAGTTACAGTCCTTGGGAAAAAAGTAGTTTGGGCCTTTTTTGGGCAAAAATATATATATATATATTTTTTTTTATTAATGACGATATTTACGGTATTAATTTTTAATATCGGTATTGTCCTTTGATACCGCGATATACGATATTGTCGGTATACCGCCCAGGGCTAATTTGAGGCTAAATTACCACTCCTGATTAGAGAGCCTCTCATTTGTTTTAAAGAATTTTCTTCACGGCAGCAAATCTGGACAGCCTGTTTTGAGAACCCGTGGGATGCTTTTAACCTCCAGCTTCCCAAAACCAGAGAAAGACACAACGGTCTGAAATGGGACTTTGTGAGGATAGAAGGTGCTAGTGGGACCCCAAAAAAAGGTTTTAAAATAGGAAAAGTGAAATTTCATGGTGTATCACCTTTAAAGAGGCGGTGCCATAGTTTTGTACTTTTTCTGGTTTTCATGTGTCTAGGAGGTCGACAGTACTTCATTAGACCCCCTGGTGTGGTTGTTATGAGCAATTATGTATTGCCTTTCTATTTGGGTTTTAGCTGTAGGCTGCCACCTTGTGGGGTCAAACGTGCCGGTCCAAAAACACAGATACTTATTACCTCACAGAATCAACCCCTCCCCAAATTTCCATTCACCCAACATACGTGGATGTTGCTAACTTCAGCTGGGTCACCTCCCACCATGACAACCACGCATACCAATGAACTGGTGGGTGTGGTCACATAAAAACATCATTTTAACTATTTTAGAAATCTTCCTCCTAGTATAATTATAATAGTAGATAATCATGTTTTAGAGGGGGAGACCTTGAAATTTGAAAGTTTGAGTCTTTGAGAAACCCTGATCTAGAAGACCATCCAGGCTAGAAACCCATGAATATCAAACATATAATTTTCCGAATGTCTTTCTGAGTGAGTTAGTGTCTGTCTGTCTGAAACAGCGTTTCTCCTCAGTGGCTGGAGCAATTGATCTGAAATCGCATCACCATTAGCATATGAACACACCTGACCATGCCCGTTTGTCACTTTCACAAATCGTATGCTGTATATTAGCATTTTTATGGTGTATCTACTATCTATTCTGCATCTAGCATGAGGCAACATGTTTAACCAGCTCTGTGTGTGTGTGTGTGTGTGTGTGTGTGTGTGTGTGTGTGTGTGTGTGTGTGTGTGTGTGTGTGTGTGTGTGTGTGTGTGTGTGTGTGTGCAGGCGGGTGTGTGCAGGCGGGTGGGCGGGCGGGTGGGAGGGGGGGAACACAGTATCTCTGTAGCCATTAAACGAAACGGGTATTTCTTACATTGATGCTCCTACATATTATCATGCAAGCACCAGTTAAAGTTACTTTCCATCCCTCATATACTGTGTGCACAGTGCACATCCCATAACCCACACACTGCACATCATTTCGGAGCTCATTCCTTTCTGATTGTTTTAAACTAGTGACGCAGTTTTTTTTATCGAACCTGACTATCTGAAATGTAATGTTTAGCGTTATGCTGTTTATTAACACATTCTCTTGTGTTTTTCAGACGTCTTCAAAGCGTGTCCCTCAAAAGGGATGCTTTTAAAAGGGATGAGGACATCTGGGCTGTGAGGTCCCAAACAGCCAGAGACTGAGAGGTTGTGGCCAGTCGGTCCCACTCCCAAACAGTGTCATCAGGAAGCCCAAGAAAGGAATGGTAAATGCATTTGGATGGATTTAAGATCAACATCATGGACAATTCGGCCAATCAGTGATGCCGAAGTCTTTTGTTCCCCCATATATGGGAAAGTGATCACCATAGCAACCCCAGACCAGGCAGGCTCTGGAAGTAGACAGTCTCTTCATCAGTGTTACCTGACATCAGTACTGTGACATCATATTGATGACATCAGGGATCTCTATTTATGGGCATGAAATGGACACATGCAATCCGGCAGACAGAGATCTCAATTACAGAATTGTATTCAAAAGACTAAGTGACAAAAACTAACCAACATGCACACATTCACGATATCAGCACCCTTACAGGCCTGACTGTTTGATCAGAATGGAACAGACTAGCCTTCGTTATATCATTGGTATCAATGAAGGAAGTGAGAAGAGACCCATAGAGCCAAAGAATTTTGAAGTGGTGAAAGCCGCTTCCAATGAGTGGCTTTGTGTGTCCCACGCCCATATATGGTCATTTCAATCCAGAATGAACAGGTTTTTTCAAAAACAAAATGTGTGTTTCATGTCCATATATGGTCATTTCAGTCCAGAATGAACAGGCATTCTCAAAAACAAAATGTCTGTCACCTCATGTCCATATATGGTCATTTCAGTCCAGAATGAACAGGTTTTATCTGTCCCGTACGTCCAGAATATCAGTCCAGAATGAATAGGCTTTTTCAAAAAGCAAAATGTGTGTCCCATGTCCATATATGGCCATTTCAGTTCAGAATGAACAGGTTTTATCTGTCCTGTACGTCCAGAATATGTGTGTAGTGTCCCTCCCATGATAATTCGGCCCTCAGGTTTTATCTGTGCTGTACATGCAATAGTTCTCACCTACTGCATCCACAACTAATGCTACTATGAAAACCTTATTCAAATAACGTTTCAGAATAGAGGTTTTATCTGTCTATCTATACATAGAAAGTATAGATCTAGAACACAGAATGTATAGATCTAGAACACAGATTTCATAGCTATAGAACACATAAAATAGAAATTCACCGCTTCACTTCGAACCAAGGTTTGATTTTTTATATAACTAGAAAATATTGTGTTTGATTGATTGATTGAAGAATTTATTAGAAGTTTGCAATAGAAAAAAGTACAGTTTCATGACAGTACAAATCACTGGTACAAGGTCAACTAAAAGGAGATCCTAGAAAGCCGAGGCTTATTTCCACAGGAACCACACTTTAAGTATCTCATAACATTGAAAGACAGACGGATAGAACATAGTACTTTATCTAGCATAATATCAGTTTCAAAAGCATGTGTGTGTTTACAGTTTAGATATTGCACTCATAGCAGCGCCTTATTGTTTTTCTGTTTTGTTCAGAAGAGGTTTTTGTTTACAGTTGTGACTTTGCACTGACTTATTAAAATGTTTTAGTTAGTTTTCAAATAGGCTAGAACAGAGGACGTTTTCAGGCCAAGGACACCTTAGTTGAGAGAGAGATGAAGCAGGGACGTTGTGAGCTTGTAGATCTGCTATTTTTGGCTAAAGTTCTCAGATTATGGACGCTAGGGTTCAAGTGGTTAATATAAGAAAGGGGAGAAAAAACAAGTTCCTATCACACAAAGATTAGGAGGACCCCCTGTAGTACTCCCATCCCCTTAAGAAGCTTGGTTGTGGATGTGGCAACGAAGCCTCTACTCCCGACCTCAACGGGAAGCACCGTGGCACGCCAGCCGCGTTGTTCTGCTTCGGCTGCTATGTCGGAGTACTTCAGTCGGTTGCGTTCATATGCTTCGCCAACTGCCGCCTCCCATGGTACAGTTAGTTCAACAATGAATACCGACTTCTGGGAGGTTGACCACAAGACCAGGTCCGGCCTGAGGTTAGTTGTAATTATCTCAGGCGGAAAGATGAGTCTCTGGTCTAGGTCAACCTGCATTCTCCAGTCCCGGGCGGTGTCTAGGAGAGTTGCTTCCACTCTTGCAGATGGCTTTGCTGAGAGTTGTCCTGCTCTTACGAAAGAGGTGGAGTTTGAGTGTCTAGGCATTGGGGGAGGGAGGGCATTGTTGGTAGTCCTCCTTCCTTCCAGGGTGATCACCAGTTGTCTTAGGACCTGCTTGTGTCTCCAGGTATAGTGGCCTTGGGACAAACTGGTGTTACAGCCAGTGAGGATGTGCCTCAGTGTTGCAGGGGTTTGACAAAGTGCACAGGAAGGATCTTCTCCATACCACTGGTTTAGATTCTTGGGCGTGGGAAGAAAATCATAGGTGGCTCTGATGATGAAGCTGATTTGGCTTCCTTCCATTTCCCAAAGATCCTTCCATGTGAGCTTTCAATGCTCCAGGTTTTCCCAGCTAGTCCACTGGCCCTGTTTGGACTGTGAGACTGCCTTAGCGCATCTGTATGCCTCCTCTTGTTGCCGCACCTGAGCAACCACCAGCACCTGAGCAACCACCAACTCCTCTGGGTTGATGATGTTGCCTTGTGCCATGTGGGTCGACTAGTCCCCAGTCCGAACCCACCTCTTCCATGTTGCACCTGTCCTACAATGTCTCCATGCCTGAGATACAGTTGATGTAAGAAGAAAATGCAAGTGTTGTTAAATTTCATATTGCACAGTTTGCCAAAATAAATGCATGATAATCTGACTGTTTCTCATGTATGCCTGAAATACAAAACTTATATGCCATGGGCTTCTGGAGTATGGTGAACACATGCCATGGGCTTATTATCTGGAGTATGAAGCATTCATTTCCTTGTGATTATAGTTTGGACTTATTACAATCATGTTACAGTGTAATGCAGTAGCCTAATCTAATGCATGTGTTTGTATTGTGCCAAAATGCAGTTTTCTATGCGGTTTTGACCCCCCCAAAATTTCCCTTATTTCAGTCTCTGGGAGTTGGCAACCCTAGCTGCATTGCTGCTGCCTCTCTGTCTCTCTGTTGTTTTGGTTTGTCTGATCACATGTGTTTCAATGCAGTTTTCTGACCTTTTTTCTTCATTCACGTGAATACCTGGTTCCCTATTGTAGCCCTACTGTATTAAATCACAGGCGGCGTGAGAGCGCCATCAATAGAGGGTATGCGTGTGACATCACTGTTGCTGGAAGTTATGTGGGAACACGCCTACTGAGTGGCAAAAAACGAATTTCTGCCATTGACAGCCCATAGTGTGTGCCAGCGGCTACGTCATTGTAGTCCTTAGCGGCCATTTCTTGGGTCAAAACACAGGTGTTTCAATTGTTTGATTGCATATAACTAATGCTATAGTCTAATCGGAACACCTGTGTAAGGCTGTGTTGACCCAAGAAATGGCCGCTCTTAGATCTACATTTGGCACACCCTATACATCCAAACAAAAAAGTCCTATCAGATTGTATTAAACAAAGTTAACTCACCAACTTTGCGGCTGTACTGAAAGCTTGAATTATCCGCTTGAATTATCCTCTTTCTATCGGCAAAGTTTTTGTTTCATAAAAATCCACCATAGGCATGTTATGAGCTACTTTCTCAAGACATTCTGTGCAGGTTTTTATTTAGTGTCAGAGTTTGGAAGCACTTGTTTTCAACAACACAACATCCTGCTGCCTCCTGCATTATGTGCAAATTAGAAACAGGTGGTATGCAGGGCCATTGAGTGATTTGCAACTAGCACTTCCAAACTCCAAAGCTCCATGCTGCTCAATGTTTTGCCACTCAGTCTAGATTAGGGGGGCAGGTCCCAGTGGACATGCATACCCTCTGTTGTAAAACAATGAAAAGATTATGGAACGTAGATATACCTGTTTGGCGGCAAATAGCTGGGTTTAATGGAACGTATATAAACGTGTTTGGCGGCAGATGTGTTAACCAAATGAACCCTAAGCAGGCCGCCATCACACATGCGTGAGACATCGTCTCCGTATCGTTTGAGAATGGACCCTAATGGGTCCATTTGGTTCCATTTGTACACTGTCAGAGTTAAAGGTGAAACACCATGCATTTAAAAAAGTATTTGTCATATTGTTTATGTCCCAAAAACGTTTTTCAAAAGATTTGAGGTAGGCCTGGGTGATATGGCCTTTTTAAATATCGATATGATATTTAAAATAATACCGCGATATTCGGTATTATCGTCCAATAAAAGAAACATGAATTGGGAGCAAAAAACATCATTATTTTGTCCAAGTGCACTGTCAATTATGCACCACTAGATGGAGACAGCGACTGCCTGCATCTAGTGGCTTGCACGTGCAGTGAAAACATCACATTTCTTGGGAAATGAAAGTGAAAGCTGCTGCGTGCAGAGTGTAGTGCAATGAGACACGTTCTTTTCAGGGCATATTCAATCGAACGCTGTCTGAACATGGATAACTGAAAGTTATGTCACACTATCGCATTATAGCTATGAAGGCAACAAGGCTTTAGCAAAGTTTTTAGCGACTGCTTGTTAGCTAACAACAGAATGTAGTCTACTGAACATTAGGAAGAAATGAGTTTTGACGATTGGGATTATATCCATGAGGAGCACACATGACTTCTTCACAAAAATGTAAGTTTACCAAGTTACTCTGGCATGGCATGATGGCAATACACACTACAGGGCATGACGAACGTCTCTGCTGTGTGATCTGATCTGAGCCTCTGAGTGAAGGGAGGGCTCAGGGCTGACGTACATACGGTACGTCGCGCATAAGCAGCACCAAAGCTTCTCTAATTGAAATGCAGTCATGTAAAGGTTCTACATTATTGTTTTCAAATAGACTCAAACAATTATCACATAAATACAGTTACAGTCCTTGGGAAAAAAGTAGTTTGGGCCTTTTTTGGGCAAAAATATATATATATATATTTTTTTTTTATTAATGACGATATTTACGGTATTAATTTTTAATATCGGTATTGTCCTTTGATACCGCGATATACGATATTGTCGGTATACCGCCCAGGGCTAATTTGAGGCTAAATTACCACTCCTGATTAGAGAGCCTCTCATTTGTTTTAAAGAATTTTCTTCACGGCAGCAAATCTGGACAGCCTGTTTTGAGAACCCGTGGGATGCTTTTAACCTCCAGCTTCCCAAAACCAGAGAAAGACACAACGGTCTGAAATGGGACTTTGTGAGGATAGAAGGTGCTAGTGGGACCCCAAAAAAAGGTTTTAAAATAGGAAAAGTGAAATTTCATGGTGTATCACCTTTAAAGAGGCGGTGCCATAGTTTTGTACTTTTTCTGGTTTTCATGTGTCTAGGAGGTCGACAGTACTTCATTAGACCCCCTGGTGTGGTTGTTATGAGCAATTATGTATTGCCTTTCTATTTGGGTTTTAGCTGTAGGCTGCCACCTTGTGGGGTACTTATTACCTCACAGAATCAACCCCTCCCCAAATTTCCATTCACCCAACATACGTGGATGTTGCTAACTTCAGCTGGGTCACCTCCCACCATGACAACCACGCATACCAATGAACTGGTGGGTGTGGTCACATAAAAACATCATTTTAACTATTTTAGAAATCTTCCTCCTAGTATAATTATAATAGTAGATAATCATGTTTTAGAGGGGGAGACCTTGAAATTTGAAAGTTTGAGTCTTTGAGAAACCCTGATCTAGAAGACCATCCAGGCTAGAAACCCATGAATATCAAACATATAATTTTCCGAATGTCTTTCTGAGTGAGTTAGTGTCTGTCTGTCTGAAACAGCGTTTCTCCTCAGTGGCTGGAGCAATTGATCTGAAATCGCATCACCATTAGCATATGAACACACCTGACCATGCCCGTTTGTCACTTTCACAAATCGTATGCTGTATATTAGCATTTTTATGGTGTATCTACTATCTATTCTGCATCTAGCATGAGGCAACATGTTTAACCAGCTCTGTGTGTGTGTGTGTGTGTGTGTGTGTGTGTGTGTGTGTGTGTGTGTGTGTGTGTGTGTGTGTGTGTGTGTGTGTGTGCAGGCGGGTGTGTGCAGGCGGGTGGGCGGGCGGGTGGGAGGGGGGGAACACAGTATCTCTGTAGCCATTAAACGAAACGGGTATTTCTTACATTGATGCTCCTACATATTATCATGCAAGCACCAGTTAAAGTTACTTTCCATCCCTCATATACTGTGTGCACAGTGCACATCCCATAACCCACACACTGCACATCATTTCGGAGCTCATTCCTTTCTGATTGTTTTAAACTAGTGACGCAGTTTATTTTATCGAACCTGACTATCTGAAATGTAATGTTTAGCGTTATGCTGTTTATTAACACATTCTCTTGTGTTTTTCAGACGTCTTCAAAGCGTGTCCCTCAAAAGGGATGCTTTTAAAAGGGATGAGGACATCTGGGCTGTGAGGTCCCAAACAGCCAGAGACTGAGAGGTTGTGGCCAGTCGGTCCCACTCCCAAACAGTGTCATCAGGAAGCCCAAGAAAGGAATGGTAAATGCATTTGGATGGATTTAAGATCATTGACATTTTGTGATGTCATCTTTGCATATTATAACATTGACCACTGAATTGTTTTGTCTTCACCTTGGCAATGCATTTTTTGTAACTTGGGGCCATATCAGTGACTCACATACTGTATGATCTGTGAAACAAAGGGTTCTGTCATGTAAAATACATACCAGTCACGAAGCAGCATAATGCATTCACAACTTGCTTCATACACAGGTGGTGTCATAGTTCTGGACTGAGACCACCTCTACATTACAAGCGTAATGTAAATGTGTGTGTGTGTGTGTGTGTGTGTGTGTGTGTGTGTGTGTGTGTGTGTGTGTGTGTGTGTGTGTGTGTGTGTGTGTGTGTGTGTGTGTGTGTGTGTGTGTGTGTGTGTGTGTGTGTGTGTGTGTGTGTGCGTGCGTGTGCGTGTGTGTACCTCTACTCTCCAAAAACATGTGTGGCCGGCTAGGTGTGAGCTTAGTGCAGCCACCGTAGCACACAGGTGGTTCACACTTACCCATTCCAATCAATAATGTTTGGTACTTGAGCTCAAGCTCTCAGTCGGCAGCCCAATCACAACACTGTGTGGTTTGGCAGCTGCAAGGTCCCTTGTGTGTTTCCCTGTTCCTTGCCTGGTGAGAAAATGTTGCATCTATGGGTTGCTTTTATAACGTTTAAATTAGTTTTTAAAATATTATTTATACTCGCCCAGGTTGAGACATTGAGTGCAGTGCTGTCTCCTATTGCATGGGGATGCTGAGACGAGCAGTCAATGTTTTCCAATGATGGGAAAGACTCAATCAAGGTATAGAGACACACTGCGCCTACAAATTCACGCCCACAATTGAAACAGCGGCCCCGCTTCGGGTAAGGGAGAACGGTGAACTGCAAGCCAGCCCATAGAAAGTCATTGCAATTCAACTGTGGTTAGCCTAATATTAAAATAATCCTACACTGAAGACTATATTGATTTAAATAAAAATATGTTTTCAAATGTATGGCCTGACCCTGACAACATATCTTCTTGTTTGCTAAATACATAATGTGTGGCATGTTTAATTTGCCACTTGAATGGGTTACCCATGAGGGGAAACGGCAGACACAGAACCTGTTGCTTTTCAGTGACATCACTGTCTTTACTGCTGTGCGTTTATGAGCGCCGACTTTGAAAACCAATGTCGGTGTAACATCCATGCATGTGGTCGATTGCTGTCTTCCACATGGCACACGCTGACGGAGACACAAGCGTGTTCTTCATTAGGAAACAAACAGCGAAAATTGGATTTTAAAAAACGGACCATGTCACCGTCGATCCCGTTTTAAAGAGGAAAAAGAGCTTAAAACCAACTTGCTAGGCTTACGTTGTGGTGTTGATGATGACAGTAGGGAGCTTTATTATGAGGAAAAACAGGTGGATTTTCCCTTTTAAAATTGGGTAAAATCGCCCATTTTTAAACACATTTCCTTAACGGTTATCGCTTATGTAGCCGATAAACTTTTGCTCCCGACATACACACCCGATGCTGTGTGTGTTTGGCTATTTTGTAAGCTGGTGTCATCCAAGCTTAGCACAGTAGCTTTTCCCCTTGTTAAAGGACAACTCGTTTTTTTACAACAAGGGTTCATATTTTAGATTGTAATTAAAGAATATAAAAGATGAGTGTTACATTGATTTCATTTACTTCTTTCTATTGTTTTAGAGATTCTTATTTCAGTGGTTGGGGGCATGCGTACAAGTGGCTAAATATGTCGTTTTACACAGAATAAGCCCATTCCCAAGATACAACACAACCTTTCATGGTTGGATGTGACTTATGGGGGATAGAAGTGTTACTGTAAATAGCAATAAAGAAACTGCTGGCTTAGTTGTCCTTTAAGCAGACCCATGTCCTCCCTCAGCCCCTCTGGCCTATGATCTCAGCCTATGTGTTGCAACAAAGATCTTGTTTAATGTCTATGTATTGGGGGCTTAATCTTGACTGTGTTGCCACACTGACTTTTAGTTTTGATTTAAATTGCATTACATTTCTATTTAACCATTCATATTGCTATTAATAAAGTCAACTGTTGGCTGTGAAATTAAATAAAAACCCTTGTGTTTGGGGGAACTTCTAAGTCTCAAAACCTTGTTGTCAAACTTGTTTGTGGGGAGCCCAAGCGTACCGTGTACTTGGTGTTCAATTTCCTCGAGGTGGCGTTGTCTGGTAATGGTAATTTGATTAAGCCGCACCAGGTCACACATGTATGTTGTCACTTTGGTTCTCAGGCTGCTGCGATGGCTGGGGAACATCTCAAAAAACAGTTGAGCAGACCCCTGCTCACTTCAACCCCCACAGCCCAGAGTTACGAGTTGCAGGTAAATGTAAGCTTTGTGATATTTCTGTATCATCGTGTGCATGTATTTGCAAACATTCACATTTCTACTTTCACACAGAAGAAATTCATGCCACATAAAGGCAATGTACTGTATATGAACATAAAGATGTGAGCGATGTGGTTTAAATTTGTATCACCACTTGAATCCCAGCTGCGATTTGATTTGATTTACATTTTAACACCGCCCAGTCCACTAAGTCTAGCGGGTTTAAGTTTTAAAAGCTGATTTATTTATTATATATTAAATACTAATTTGAAAAACGTGTTGTGTTTTCAGCATGGCAATTTAAGTTATATAAAAGCTGAATGGCTCTCTTAGAGTAGCAGAATAACCTCTACTTTGTCCCAATTTAATTGTTAGGTAGTTGTGAAAATATTTGCCAATGCAACCATATAGTTATCTTGCCTGTTTACAGAGTTGTATTCAGACAGAGATTCCAACATCCTACTTTCTCAAAACTCCTCCTCCACCAGCTCGGGAATGGCCGAGCAAAATCATGACGACTGAGCTCAGTCCCACATCACGTGGTTCTATAAAATCCCATTGAAATGAGTGGGGAACACGTCTCGCAGACGGCCCATGCGAGCGTGCGGTGCGAGAATATAGATAATATATATAAAGCAGCTGCATGACTTTTGATCAATAAGCGACTCATTCTCACACGGACACTTGTGTGGTCTCGCAGAAGGCCCATGCGAGCGGCGTGCGGTGCGAGAATATAGGACGGGCAGTGGTGGAAAAGATACTCATATTTTACTTAAGTAAAAGTACTCTCATCTCATTCTCGCATGGACAGTTAGCCTAGGACGCGACGCGCATTGGCCAATCTACAAGCTCACAATTGTGAGCTTGCAGATCGGCTAGTTTCAAACAGCCAAGGTATAAAATAGGGCTAAAGACAAGTAGTTAATGTATGTTTTATAATATTATAATTTATTTCTGTAGTAACTAAAGCTTTCAAATTATTTTAATGGTGTATAGTACAGTATTTGCCTCAGAGATAGATGTAGTGTAGTAGAAGTGAAAGTATTGGAAATTGGAAATCTAGTACAAATACCTCAACATTGTACTTGAGTACAGTACTTGAGTAAATATACTTATAGTTACTTTACACATGATGCGGTGATGCAGACATGTCCGGGCGTGCGGCGAGCCTCGAGCACAAACAGTCATGCAATCAAACAGTCTGCAATGTATCTCTGCTACTACTGAAGTAGGCTAAAGTACACACAATCAGAACATTAAACAACAATTATTTCACTAATCGTTCACTCTCCCCTCTGCAGAAACAGGCAGAGGGGAGGGGGGTGACTGTCTGTCTGTCTGCCTTTCTGTCTGTCTGTCTCACTGACTGAAACGAGCCGAGGCACTGTCGCCGCTGTGACGGAACGGAACGTCACGGAAGAGGCGTGGTCCCGAAGTAGAGGGAAGCAGAGGGTGTAGAGGGAGACACTGATTATAACTTCAAATGTACCTATGTCTTTAGTGTATTTATTTATTTTAAATTTATTTGGACATCCTTAGGGGGTCTTTGAGAGATATGCATCATTATTTCGATAAAGAAAGATTCCTGCTCCCCCTCCTTTAAGTAAAACTGCTTAAACCTAACCCTAACCAAATTCGGACTAATGAGATTTATGGGCAGTCCCCATTATTTCTGCAGAACCTTATGGTAAAAAAATGCTAAATGTTACGTTAATTTAGTGATCTTTCTCTTGATGCTCTACAGTGTGAAACACACTCTCTCTCTCTCTCTCTCTCTCTCTCTATCTCACACACACACACACACACACACACACACACACACACACACACACACAGAGCTCAGAGAAAACCATGCAAGGTAAAAACTAGGAACCTTCAGATTTCATGATGGCTGTTCTGCCTCCTGAGTCAATGCCATACCTGCCAAAGTCCAAACAGACATATAGCCTACACATACATAACATATTGTACACAAACACGCAGAAAATGTCCCAGCGGCCTAGGAGTGTCTAACTACATTAAATGTAGAACTGCAGTAAGTTAAATGGTACCCTCTCTGTGCAGGTAATATCGGATAGTGAAGAAGAGGAGGATCGCAGCATCCTTCCTCAGAACGCTCCAGAACCGGAAAAGATTCTAGTAGAATTGGATGCAGAGACCTGAAAGGTGGGTGGTTTGTTATAGGCCCAATTCCACCCTAAAGCTCTGTCCACACTGGCGAATTAGCGAAAGCGACGTGAATAAGCGAACCTAAAAGGCGAAGTATTCGCGATTCACCTTTTTCCATACGCACCAAAAAGCGACGCGAATATGCGTGTAATATTCGCTTAATTCGCCTAAAAACGAGGGGGTGATATCTGCCTGTAGCCACAGGAGAGAGGAGAGAGGAGAACGGCCGGGGAAACAATGGAAAACCGGCGCACACAACCCATCACATCATAGAAGAGACAACACTCGTTCACCGTTCCCCCTCCCCCTAAAACGAGGGGGTGATTATCTGTCTCTAGCGCAGGAGAAAGGAGAAGAGAAGAGAGGAGAGAGTAGAACGGAGACAGCTAGGGTCCAGACTCCAGGGAATCAAATAGTACACGCGCTCCCTGTTTGCGAGACAGTGCGCTCTTCGTATATTATATCGCCTCTCTCTGCATGCAGTGCATTTGGCCAGAGAGAGAGGGGAAGGGGAGCAGAGCGTTCACCGTTCCTCCTCCGCCCGTGTCCCTGCATGCTGGCAGGTCCCCGCAGCAGCTGGTGGAAAGTAACTAAAAGTACATTTACTTGAGTAGCCTGTACTTGTAGATGAGTCCAATTTCCAGTACTTTCCTTCTACTCCACTACACTTCGGATCTTTTTGTATTTAATACCCAGTGATTTATTTTAAAACATTAGTCTTTTTGCAGTTATAAATTAGCCTAAAACATACATAAACCATGCTTTTACCAGTAATGCTTTAACTGGAGTACTTTTTCCAATCAGCCACGCTGCCACACAGAGAGAGACACGGAAAAGGAGAAAAACACCGTTCCCCTCGGCCTCAATGCAACGTGAAGGTCCCTCCACCATTCTCTCTCTCTCTCTTGAAATAGGGTAGAGTGAGCTTACTTTGATACAGAGAGAGAGAGGAATTCGCCTTTGAACGTTCACTAAATTCGACACAAGGGCGAATAAAAAACGCCTTTTCGAAATTCGCGGTTGGTGTGGATGCTTCCATTGACTTTATAAGGTTTTAAACAAAAGGCGAATTATACGCTAGTTCGCTATTCGCCAATTCGCCCTCAGTGTGTACGGACCTTAAGCCCTGCTCCCTCACTGAATTAAGTGATGTCAGCTGGAAAATGGGGTATTGATATTGCTTTAAAAGTCAACACGGCATACAAACAAATGATACAAACAAAAGTAAATTTTCTATATAATAACTCCATATATTCTACATTAATTGCAAATGACGTGAATAATATTTCAACCTTTTTGTTTAGTTTTATAGTTTTTTCTTGATTTATGGCACAGCTCATGAATATCTAATCCATATCTTAACTCATTTTGTGCCCGCGATTTTCGGTCGCAATGATGTCCAGAGTGCCTCACGCAGGCTCCATCCGCTTGCACTCTCTTATTTTGAAAGCCAGAAGTGCCACAGCGTGATCACTTCCGGTCTGACGTCATCGGGTCGTGCGCCGGAACCGATCATTGTTTACGTGGTGCCATGCTGGATTGCAATGGAGCGTTTATACATGTGTTATATAAGCGAGCATCTGCCTCCATCTTCGCTTCTAAAGTGTTGTTTTGAGATAATGGACATTAAAGATGAGATCGGCCGTCCACCTCAATGTTATGGGATGACTATTGTGTGCTCGTGGAGCCGTGATGATGACAAATCAGCGCGGATTTTCGTCTCCGGACATCCGGCCATTCTACTCGGTAATGTACTCAACGTTACAGTAATTTATTACTTTTTGCGCGACATCACGCATTCGGCACTGTAAGTACTCTAGTACTTATTGCGTGACATCACGCAAACGGCACTAGATGAGTTAACATATTACTCAATACTAATAATAGTCTAGTGTCACACGTTCCTCTTGTCTATGGAGTTCACGGCTGGCCAATGGCACAGTAACGCCATGGTCGGTACACTAGTTACTAGTAGCTTTGGCACAGTGGGCAGATGCAATAAAATTAGACATTCTTTCAACGTTTTAATGAGTTCATCTGCTTCTTGGTGTTTTTACAGATGTTCTTGGCCAACTCGAATGTCTCGTGCCAAGGCGCCTGTTCAACAGGCTCGCTTCAAAGAGGATGTCCCTCTTCACCCAGGATCTCTGTCCCTGGTCTTTGGGCGGGAGACCCTGGCCACGTTTAACCTTACTGGAAAGGGCAAAAAAGACGGGCCAGCCAAGAACCAACTGGACCCAGTGAAGGTTGACGGTAGAGATGATCTGTTTTAATTAATATCAAGATGAATTATTGTCCTGTACATGTAATTATGGACTTAAATATTTTGAACTTGAATATGCTTCCTTCCTGTTTTTGCAGACACGGTGAGACAGAAGTTCCCACAGGGCGAGACGAGTGAGATAAGGAACTACATCGGCAGGAAGTGCAACAACGAGTGCTTCAAACCACAGCCTGCTTTGGACTGGGACAGTAACTAGTTCACATTTGTTTGTACTGCACTGGGACAAACTTTTTTATTTTTTATACAACAAGGGTGTAATTAGAGGAGAAAAGGAGTGTTAAAATGTTAACATTTACTGCTTTCTATTTTAGCGATTTTTAGTATTTTGATTTCAGTGGGTGTGCAAATGTACAAGTGGCTAAATATGTCTTATTAGACACAATAAGCCATCAATGTCTTTGTTACTATGTGCACCAGCACCCATACGTTAAATCTGAGATGGGAATGGGCTTATTGTGTCTAAAAATACACATTTAGCGACTTGCATACAAAAAGTTAAAATCACTAAAACGATAGAAAGAAGTAAATGAAAACATTTAACACTAAGGGTCGTTTCACACTCTAATAAGGAACCTAACTAATTTCGGTTCGGGAGGTCTCCCCGACCCGAAATTATTTAGGTTCGGGGGGAGTTCATCCATACTTTCTTAACGGCTAGTGCCGAAGTCGCTTGTAAATATTGGAGGTCCATGGCATGACAACGTGTGGCCGAGAAATGAGCGTTGCAGGGAGGATACATATCTGACTGACCCTCGCGCTGCAAGCTGAATGACTGGAGGTCCATTGAGTAGCAGGCAGCTCCAGCAGGCAGCAGCACCAGTGACGGGGACACAGGGTCTCTTCTCTCTCTCACTCACACTACAAGCTCACATTATAGACGTGCCGCGGCCGCCTCTCTTGCTGCATGCATATCATCACGCAGTCACAACTCGTCGTGGAAAACCCATCAACACGGAACATTAGCAAAGTTGTGTCTATTCTTTTCTTTTCTCTTTAAAACGGTCGGCGAGTAGCAAGATGTACCAAAGCTGTGTGTGTGTGTGTGTGTGTGTGTGTGTGTGTGTGTGTGTGTGTGTGTGTGTGTGTGTGTGTGTGTGTGTGTGTGTGTGTGTGTGTACTCGGTTTTGCAAAACAAGGTGGGTAATATGCATTCTATTTTCATTGTTCCCTAACCCACAGGTCTAGTGTTCTAACTAAAGCCAGGAGCCAGTTTACGTATTATCATATTGGAAATAGGGGAGCACAAGAAGAAATCATATTTTGGGACAATTCTGACGCAAGTCACATCTGCAATTCGCACCAAATATCAACATAACAGATCAACAGAAAAGTTACAAAATGACTTTAGGGGAATATATGATATTTAGGGACAACTTAAGTGCGTTAGGTCAACTTAGAAGTTTGTATTTTAAAAAAGTTATTTTGTTTTTGTTTTTAATGAATGTTTTACTCCAGTTGTCAAATAGGATGCTAAATTTGCCTTATAAACGTGGGCAAGGATCAGTATTCATTTTATTTTCTCCTCCTACTGAGCACACGTCTAAAATTGGTCTAAAAGTGAAAGTCTAAGCTTAGACTAGACTAGGCTAGACATTGATTAGACGTTTAATAGATGTCTATATGTCTATTTGAAGTCTTAGGGATGGCAGGCACGCACGCCTGCCTGCGCCTGACTAAAGTCGGTTGACGCCCCCCCCGAACCGGGAGGGGAAACCCATATTTGGGTCTGGACACTGCCGAACCGAAATTAGTTAGGCTCCTTATAACGGTGTGAATCGACCCTAACCCTTTCTTTTTGCTAATGACTGACTAAAATATGAACCCTTGTTGTAAAAACAAAAGTGGTCTTAACTAATATTTTAGTTTGACATTATACCTATAGCCATAATGGCGTAAGCCTTCACTGGGTCCAGTTGATTATTATTATTATTTTAATTCGTTTTATCTTTGAAGGTTCCTGTTAAATGCATGTTGATTAATGTCCTATGATTGATTAATAATCAGCCTTCACTGGGTCCAGTTGATTCTTTTATTTATTATTTATTATTTTTTGAAGGTACATACACTAATGATTAATGCCATGATTAATGTCAAGGTTTGCACGCCGCAAATGTTCCGCCCCAAGGATAATGGATGTTGGTTATTTTCATCATATTTGGCTCACAATTGGGACATGACTATAGCGTCTAGTCGGCGACTTGGACAACTCGGGAACGATGTATATAGGGAATGAATGCCCTTTAATGCAAACACCATTATTCCTGTTGTCATAAGATCCGTTTTGACAATCCGTTTGCCTGTGTCCATTTACAGTATGCCCATATATGGAGAGAACTGTCGGTCTGCGTCCATTTCATACCCATATATGGAGATCTCTGTAGGACCAAGGGTCAAACTCGTTTTTCTGCTATACCACCAAAATGTGGAAGGCCTTTACCGAAGGCCATAAAGGAGTGTGGATCACTAGCATCCTTTAAAATTGCCCTGAAAAACCACTTACAGGCAGCAGCCGTTCACAACTGGTAAAAAAAAACTAACCTAGCACAACCCTACCCTCCCCTGCCCCTTCTTTGTATATACTTACTGTTTGTTTAGACTTACTGTTTTCTTTTTTTGTTCTCTCATTTTTTGAAGCGGTGGAAACCGCTTCCAATGAATTGCTATGTGTGTAACACGCCCATATAAGGTCACTCCAGTCCAGAATGAACAGGCTTTTTCAAAAACAGAATTTCCGGTCCCTTATTGGTTAGTCCAGGCCAGGATGAACAGGTGTTTCTGTCGTGTACGTGCAAAATATCAGTCCAGAACCAATAGGTGTCGTAATGTGTTTCCCATGTCCATATATGGTCATTTCAGTTCAGAATGAACAGGTTTTATCTGTCCTGTACGTCCAGAATATGTATGTGTGTAGTGTCCCTCCCGGTCTGATGAATGGATACTTTGAGGATTGGTCAAGCTTCACATGATAATTTGGCCCTCCATTCTTTATATATTCATTCAGAATATATAAAGAATGTAGAATTCAGAATATACTAGAAGCAGTGCTCTTCCGAGCACAGGTCTCCACCAGGTGGATCTATTCTAGATCTTTGGATTGGTCAAGCTTCACATGACGGATGGACGGACGGACGGACGGACAGGGGCGAAAACATAGTCTCCCCATGCCTTCGGCTGGTGGAGACAATAAAGAGCTTCTCAAAATGTATGTGTTTTAATCTATATATTTTTGCCAGACCCAGAGGGTCGGCCTACAGAAGGCTTTGTCTGTCGGTCCCCAAAATGTCTCTCCCACATTTGTGCGGTGATGTCACAAATGATGGGCCCATCCACAATGATGGGCCCCTTCATAATGATGTCACAAATGATGATGACATGAGGGAGGGACAGACAGTCTATAAAGGGACAGACAGCCTATAAATTTACCATTAAATTTATAGGCTTACTTCCGACAGACCGACAGACAAAGCCTTTCAAATTTGTAGGCGACCCTCTGGGTCTGGCAACCCACAGGGTTGGCAGAACCGGGGTCTGGCACAACCAGGTTGACCTGGTCTAGTTTTAGACCTATTATACCAACTGTCATACCGCCTCTCCAAATACATTCAGAATAGAGGTTTTATCTGTCCACCGCTTCACTTCGAACCGAGGTTTGATTTTTTTCTTTACATATCTACTGCATAGTACTGTGTTCTATTCGTCTGTCATTCAATGTTATATGAGATACTTTAATGGTTTCCTGTGGAAATAAGCTTAGTCTTTTCATGGATCTCCTTTTAGCAGACCTTGTACCAGTGAACTGTACCGTCATGAAACTGTACCTTTTCCTATGCAAACTTCTAATAAAGTCTTCAATCAATCAATCAACCCGTTTTGACTCTGCCTGTGTCCATTTATGCTCATAGTCATATATGGAGATATCTGTATCTGTCTGCATCCATTTTATGCCCATATATGGAGATCTCTATCTGTTTGTCTGTGTCCCTTTATGCCCATTAGGGCGATAGCTGCCTCTAAGCCAGTGGTTCTCAACCTGTGGGTCGTGACCCCCAGGGGGGTCCCCAGATGTTTAGCTAAATGTTAACTTTGTTTTCTCACTCAACTGTAAACAGACCAACATACAGTATAAGTGTATAAGGGTATCTAAAGTGACAATTTAAGGACTTTAAAGACCTTTTTAGTACTTCTGGTCAAACATGAGTCAAATTGTCAAATATTAGCGGCAGAAATTGTGAAAATAGCAGATCTACATGCTCACAACGCCTCGTAGATTGGCTATTTTCACAATGTTATAGATCGAGTCAAACTAAATGTAATTCAGACTCCTACAATTCCAAGTGCTTGTGCAGGGTGGGGGTCCCCAGTTCAAATATGATTATTTTGGGGGTCACAGACAGAAAAGGTTGAGAACCACTGCTCTAAGCATATTTTGATGCCAATTAATGCTTTATATTGTGGAAATTGAAATGAAAGAAATGCACTTGGAGTATACTAACATTGTACCAGAATGTGTTTTACTGTGTATTGCACTAGTAGTGTACTAGTAATGTAATACTTGTAATATCATAGAGACTGAAGGTGTATTTAGGGTATAATTTTCACTGCTATATTAAGTACACTTAAAGTTTGTAAAAAGTAGTTTTAACACACTAAATAAAAAATAAGGGGTCATAGGGGGCGCTACAGGACCGATGTAACACACATCCGACTGCACAATAGCATAGGCCTACACATCGCACATTTCTCGGTCGTGTTACGGTGTTATCCTGA
The DNA here is from genome assembly GCF_963921795.1 of Nannobrachium achirus. NCBI lineage: Eukaryota > Metazoa > Chordata > Actinopteri > Myctophiformes > Myctophidae > Nannobrachium > Nannobrachium achirus. Next base: position 37,363,642 of record NC_137833.1, on the reverse strand, counting down.
AACTAACTGACTGACTAGACTGGGACACACTCCTCCAGCTTCGGAATCACCATGACTTTCCAGGGTAAAGGTACGTTTTGGAAGGTCTTGAGTTTGATAAATGATGGAGAAATGGGTAGCCAAGATGGCGGATTAGCGGCCGGTATCTGGCTACGAGAGAGTGTTTTACCCGTGGCTGCCACCTGCTGCAGGAAACCTTCAGCAGCAGTACAGACTACAGTGCAGACTATTACTTAAGTTGCTAATCCTAATACTGCCTATTAATTTGTTATTTACCTCCCTATAGGGGATATTTCTCATGTTATTTTATTAACAGGCTTAAAAACATTGTCGTTGGTGGGTGAAAACACTTGTGTTTTCCACTTGTGACGGCTGGTGATATGACGGCGTGAGAAATACAATTATTTGAAATTTCGTTAGAGGATCAACCGTTGAGTTGCAACAACTCCTTTTCGAGGTGTTCCTCAAGCACAACAAACAACAACAATAAACAACACAGAACAACAAAACAAAGACATACATATAAGGCTCCAACAACATTTCAACCCCCACTAGGCCTACAGGTGTTGATATAGGTTGCTGGTTGCAGCAAGCTAGACTGTACCACACTGGACTACTGGAATACATTATAGGGCAGAGTATTCCATTGTAATGTAAATCTCTCTCATTTTCTCTTTTCCCTGCAAGATATGTTTTAAGTGTGTTAATACAATAACATGAGAAATATCCCCTATAGGGGGGTTAATAACAAATTAATAGGCAGTATTAGGGCTATGGTCGATTATGGCTCAAAGTAGCTGACAGAGTACATGCATCTTGCAATGGGCCTGGGGCAGGTTGCACCACCAGAACGTAAGTTCTGCCCTAAGTTAGGGTGTAAAGTCCTTAATAGAGGCTTAGTAACAGTTTGTAACTAGTAGTAGAGAGCAAATCCCTAGCCTCCTTCAAAATTGGTATGAAAAGTCACCTTCAGACAGCTGCAACACAGATTCTCTGTGGGGTTCGGTTCAGGACAGTCAGTTAAGCCCAGTAATACCATGGTCAGTACACCAGTTACCAGTAGTTTTGGCTCTGGGCAGATGCCAAGTGCTTATAGCTAAAGGGAATCATAATGGTGCATTTATATAGCGCTTTTATCCAAGGCGCTTTACATAGATTGTGCATTACATTCACCCATTCACGCACACATTCATACACCGGTGGCGGAGGAAACCATTAACTCAGGGGGAGCCCGGATTCGAACTGGGAACCCTTCGTGCTCTAATAACGGTTTCTCTACCCCTGAGCTATGCCGTCCCTTGGCATCTTTCCTTGGCATCTGCCCTACTTAGTTGTAAATGAGTGGATAAAATAAAAAAAAGTAAAAATTGTCAATTTTGTCATTCACAGCGACAATCACATGCACCGGAGGGTGCTTGAGAAGTGCCTCCCAGGCCTTCAATGGCTCTGCATTTGGTGCGAAATTTGCGGTGAGTTAAATGTGTATGTAGCCATTAAGGCAACTTTTGGGGCTGTACCGTATATGAGTTTATATGGTTTGAATTCTCATGTTTTTTGTTTTCAGGGGGATAAAGATAAAGTGTTGAATGAAATCACCAAAATGACTCGCACCGATGATTGGGAAGACGTGGAGGTCACAATCGAAGTGACCGTCAGCCTCAGGCAAAGGCGAAACAGAGCAGATGCAGAGGATACAGTGGTACGTAGAAAGGGGAAATCTCGCTTTTGCGAACGCCCAACATTTTGACCGGAGGGTTAGCGACTCACTCCACGGAGGTTAAGGTTAGGATGAGGGTTAGAGTCGGGTGTCGAAAAGATGACATGTAGTAACAGCAACACGCTCCCCGTAGAAACACAACCACATGTCTGCTAGCTTATCTTCTGATCTTTATGTACTCATATACTCTGGTTCAGATTGAATCAAACTTATTGTTTCTGGGATGAATTGGGTTGATGGTGGCTTAAGGAGCTTGTCAGATTTCCTGCATGGTGACAAATCTGAGTTTTCTTTGTTGTAGGTCGAATTTGTTCCCACGCCTCAGCAACTCATCAAAAATGCACTTAACAAATGGAGTTGCAACCACTTCTATATAAAGACGACGGAAAGGAAACAACTGCAAGGTTGGACTTTATTGTTACATCTTGTGTACATGTATATAAGAGTAAAACTTGTTTATGTTCGGCTTCCTTACAGACAATGCAGTGGTATAGAGCATCGCAGCGGAAGTTGATTCCTGGTGTCACTACGTCATTCCCCATTCATTTTCGCCATAGACTTTTACAAAAATATTTATAACAATTATGTTAAGCCTCGAACCAAGCCATCCAGGATGGAGGTGAATCATGACCATATAACCTTTTTTTCTATGAAAAGAACATTTTGAAAATCGCTAAACAAAGGGTAGTTATTAAATGTAGTATATCAAATAATGTAATATTAAAATATGTTTTCACATAGGATCAAAGGTTATATGGTCATGATTCACCTCCATCCTGGATGGCTTGGTTCGAGGCTTAACATAATTGTTATAAATATTTTTGTAAAAGTCTATGGCGAAAATGAATGGGGAATGACGTAGTGACACCAGGAATCAACTTCCGCTGCGATGCTCTATATATAAAACAAAGCAACACATCACAGCAAACACATCTAAAGATAAAAAATAACTAATAAGTAACAATGACTTAGGAAATAAAAAGAGTGCAAACCAGCAGAGAATATGTTGGGTTGAAATTAAATGCATGAGGGGGCACGGTGGCGCAGTCAGTAGTGCTGTCGCCTCACAGCTTGAAGGTCCTGGGTTCGTTTCCCGCCGGGGGACGCTGTGGGTGCTGGGGGCGTGTTTCCTCCTCCGCGTCATCAGTGCCCACACCCTAGGTGGGGTTGGCAAAAGGGCCTTTCTGTGTGGAGTTTGCATGTTCTCCCCGTGTCTCCTAGGGTAGATACCCTCACAAAAACATGCTGTAATCCTGGTCTCTATAATGCCTCCCCCTGGCTAGCCGTGGCGCCTGATGGCGCCTGATGGAGGGGACTGGAACTGGTTGGAATAACGTGTTCCTTCCACGCGCTACGTCCAACCGGGGAAGCTCCCCCTGTCAGGTGATAAGAAGCGGCCTGCTCACTCCTCATGCACTGAAGGAAGCATGAGCTCAGTTCGGGGCCCTCCCCAGGTTGGCAGAGGGAGAGCAGAGCCCAGGATTACAGCTTAGGCAATTGGCACCGGGTGAAAAAAAATGGGTTACAAAAATCGTGGGATAAAAATTTGTAAAAAAGAAATTGAATGCATGTTCTTTGCTTTTACAGTAAAGGGTGGACGTCTGGCGGACGACCAGATTGATGAAGTTGCTCAAGCCGTGTTTGACATGGGGAAAGGAGCCAAAAACCTCGAACGTATGTTAATGAACAAGCAGACAAGTATTAAATACACCAACGGCCCCAAATGTCTTTTTTTTTATATCGTCACTGTCGAGCAGAAACCTCGTATCTCCAAGTTTCAAATTTGTCCGTTTTTTTGCAAAAATAAAGCCCTGCTTCATCATACAAGGCCGTCGCACAAAAGTAGTGAAAACAGCAGATCTAAGAGCACACAACGCCTCACGGTGCGAGGCGTTGTGTGCTTGTAGATCGGCTGTTTTCACTAGTTTAAATCATTTTTTAAATGATACATACAAAATGAACGGTTTTGGACTTACAAGGTTTCCACGCGACAACGACGATATGCAAATCGCTATGGCAGTATGTAAGACTATTATTTGATTGTTTTATTTGTTGAAAGGTGTGAATCATACATAGAGGTCTCATTAAATTCTCTCTCCCCCCAAATGAGAGACTGTTACTGTTAGATCGTAATAGAGAAAAGAAACGACGAGTGTTAAAATGTTTTCATTTTAGACAGTTATGACAGCCGTGCATGTTTAGATGAAGTGAGCGATTGTGCCTTAAAATACTTTTCCATCCCCCCAGGAACCAAAACGATGGTGGGTCGTATCGCTGCCAATATGGGCTGCCAAATTGGAGGAGTCTATAAGAAGAGCTTTTGAACACCTACGGTTTCTGACAGCCCAGTTACATTGTGGCCTTTTGTTGTCAACCTGAGTTAAATATGACACAAGTGGACAGTTTTCTTTTTGTCCCAGTTATTATTAGGGTGGAGGGTTAAGTTACTGTATGTGTATCTCTACTGTATGTACTATGCAACAATGTTTATACTTTATATGCTATAGCTTAGTTATATACTTTATGACTGGATGCTTTGAATGTATTTTGGAAATTGTTGTTGTTGTATAAATTAACATATTATTTCCTTCCAATTAGTCTGATGATAAAGGGGTTGGGCATTTGTAATATTTGTAATCGATAACTTGTTTTCTCCGTTAAACCATAAAAGGTTGATTTAACAATAAATTTAAATGATTTTACATTTGAAAATGTACATAACTAGTTTAAAAGCCAGTCAAAAACAAAGAAATGGGTTGTACATATGATTGAGAGACCTCTGTTTTGTTGATCAAGTCTCATATTTTTTTATTTATTTTTTTGTCAGCAATGACATTTAAGCCATTGCTGAAAGCAGTGCTACCTGTTCTAACTGCTGCTGTGTGTATTACAATAGCCTGTATGCTATTTTCAGTGGGAACAGTGGTATATAGCCACTAGCCACCACTTAAAGGTGAGCTTGAGAAGATTTCCTCTGTAATGTTTCTGACAGCCCAGTTACATTGTGGCCTTTTTTGTCAAATAAAATAAATATGACACAAGTGGACAGTTTTCTTTTTGTATTCATCATTTAGACCTTTTGGGGCCAAGGTTTCACAGGTAAAAATCCAAAAGGCCTCCCTTCATAGTGTTATTGTGTTTGTCAAACACAATAACACTATAAAAAAAAATGCTCATCAAATCTTTTACTAGACAGTAAAACAAGATTGTTTTGTTTTGAATAACACATATTTGATGTGTTACAAGTGCAACACACAAGTTGCTACATTTATTTTAATGTACTTCACACCTGCACTGCACTGCCCATCTGACATATATGCTCATATAGGGAGATTTGACGTGGTGGTTACATCAAATACACATCTAAATAATAATACCAGTAAGACGCCTGGGTGAGGTCACGCAGAACGGAATTCGCACAGGACGGAATTCATTATTAATATATCGGACCAGTTACCCGTTTATGGAGATCCCTGATACCCATACATGGAGATCCATGTAAATGGAGATATGGGCATATTGGTTGGATCGGCGGTTCTACAAAAGAATTATCATACAACTGTACATTGTGCAAGTACAGTACATAACGACAGGGGAAGCAGCTAAGAACACAGGCAAAACTCTGAGCTATCCGTGTGCAAAAGATGGAGTCAGTACTGTCAACCACCAATGTTTTAATAGAGCCGTTTTAAGACAACAGTTCAAATTTCAAAACAAGTTTCTAACATGTTCAGGTCAAACATGCTGAATTTGAATAAACCTCTGACTGGTTCGGGCATCTAGTAAGGATGCCTCCCGATGTTACTCCCGCGACCCGATTCCAGATAAGCGATTGAAGATCAGTGCTGTTGCGCAAAAGATGACGAAATAGAGATATTTTGTCCATGTTGAATACTGCATGTTGAGGCTTCAAGTTTTTGTACCTGCAGCATGAACAACTATAAGCAATGCTTCATTTTACAGCCAGGGAAGAAGTAAGTATCCATAACAATACTGTATCATATAGGCCTATAACTGGTGGGCTACTAAATCCATGAAGTAGCATCCAGGAGTTATCACTATTTTCCCATATTTGGTAAACTGTAATTATGATATTGTACCCCATAATTAATTTGAGTAAAATGCTCATCAAATCTTTTACTAGACAGTAAAAAAGAAAGTACGATTATTTTGTTTTGAATAACACATATTGATGTGTTACAAGTGGCCTACAGGAAGGAAGAGGATGATGACGTCTCCAGCATGGAAGTGGAGCTTGAGGAGCTGTTGAAGCTGAACAAAAACGGAACACTATAAAATTTACGCTGATGAATGGGTACTCTCCTGGTTGGCTGAAATTGATAACCCACCTGAAAATGGATTTTGTATTTTCTTAATAATGCGGTCCAAGACTTTCTATGTTGTATCTGTGCTTTACTTATAGGTGTTTTGTCTTTCACTCCAGTACATTTCAAAGACAAATATTGTACCTTTCTGACTCGAACACATTTCTAGGAATGGAAAAATGCAGCAATGCATTGATATGCAACACACTAAATTCCAGGGAGACTCGAGCAAAAAGATATAACAAAGCAGATACAGAAAGAACACCTCAAAATGTATTGTCTTCATTTTACACAATGCCTTCATGTAAAAATATAAAAATAAAAATCACAAACATTTTTTGTTTGTTTATTGAAATAAAATATGAGTATGATTGGCATACTTGAAGTTTTAACACAAAAAAAATCTCTCTCTCTGTTCATCACTTTAGGTAGTTTACATTCCCAGTGTTGAACTGAAGACCTTATGTTTGGATGAATTATAACACTCGAGCACGAGTTGTGTTGGAAGCAACACATTTCCATTGGCACACAGCCACAGGATTGATTCTTTTGAATTGTCAATGCACACAGTATGCTTCTCATACAGCACAGAATTATTAGCATCAAAACATCAAACTTTCAATCCTTCATTTACAGTAATTCCTCATCTTGCTAATTCCTACAGAGTACCGTTGGCCATCAATGTCCCTTTATAAAGTTTTTAGTTGATAGCCTTACCACAACATTACAAGTAAAACTGCTGTTGCTCAGGTAAGAATATCCATTTCTATTTCTAGGTATTAAAAATAAAATGTAATAAAATGTTCTTTCTGCTCCCTCAGCACAAGAATGTACCCATAGAAATCTGTGTAAAATTGCCTGTTTGCTGACTTTTTGAATGGACACTTTTGATGTGAAGCTAATTGCTTATTTTCCAGACATCACTGATAATACATTTTAGCCATAAAAATGCCCTGTGTCTAAATAAAAGTTAGAAGCTTTTGGTCAAATCATAGAACCTAGGACTTGTAGAGAAGTGGGTTTCATTTGTATATGCTCTTGAAATTATATTTGATCAAAATTGTGCTATGGAAGCTTTTGACCTTGCGAAGAGCTTTATTCAGCCACTAGATGGTGCCATTACTCTACAAAACCAAACACTGCAGGCCATTTCTACCTGTTCCTCAGGACAGATTCAAAAGGTAGTACAATAAAAAAAACACACAGGTTTGTAAATGGACATCTTGATGTACGAGTGTGTGTGTGTGTGTGTGTGTGTGTGTGTGTGTGTGTGTGTGTGTGTGTGTATTGTCTATTGTATTGTCTGTATTTTTGTGATGGGGACCCTCTCGAAAATGAGATGCTACATCTCAAGGGGCTACATCCTTTCAATAAAAGGTCATATATATATGTGTGTGTGTGTGTGTGTGTGTGTGTGTGTGTGTGTGTGTGTACAATCAATTATAGTGTATTAGAAATATCCAAATATACACACACAGTATAGCATCATCATTGTCATAAACATTACTCTGAACATAAAAACCTCAAGTACATAAAGCACAATCAAGCAACGCAATGCACTTATTTTGTCTCCACCATGTAAACCACAACAATCACATTGAACACAACAGCGGCTCACTGAGTGTGATGCCACACGTAATATTCACAACTCAGCTCATCAGAAGAATCATTTTTAGACTGGCTCAAAAAATATGAGGAATATTCAGAGACCCAAAAGATTGGTTAAATACAAAATAACAAATCTCTGTTGACACAATTTCATCAGACACAGGAAAGCTATATCCAAGTAAAAAGGCAATGTACAGATTAGAAGTATTTTGTTAAAAACATTAGCCAAACCACAATGTCAGGTGAAATCATTACAACAATAGTAGCCTATGGACACATCGTTTTTTTTCTCATTTTCTTTTTTTGGTTTTGGGTTTCAAAAACATACGACAGCTATACAGTTTTGTTTGAAACACAATACTGCTCTGCACCGTACAGATCTAGCTACCCACAGAAAATGTAAGAAAGGTGAATCCCCACTCCCCAAACAACGGTGTCATTTCCCCATGGGTGTCAAGTGCACTTCAGTATTTCTCCTGCAATGCATTTTAAAGCCCTTTATGAATACTTTTCTCTCAGCTGCACTTGTCTGAAATGAGCTCTTCGAGGACACCAGGAAGGCTTGAACGCACACTCGCACGCGCACGCACGCACGCACGCACGCACGCACGCACGCACGCACGCACGCACGCACGCACACACACACACACACACACACACAGGACAAACACGCACACACACACACCAGTGGTGTAAGTACTGTACTTAAGTACAGTTTTGAGGTATTTGTACTAACCCTAACCCAAATTCCAACACTTTTACTTCTACTCCACTACATCTGGGATCCAAATGTTGTACTTTTACTACACTACATTTATTTGAAAACTATATTTACTAGTTACTTTGCTGATGTAAATTATAATATGTTAAAACATATACATAAACCACTTTAGCCCTATTTTATAATTTGGCTATTTGAAAATAGCCGATCTACAAGCTCACAATGTGTCGCATCGCAATGCATTGTGAGCTTGTAGATCTGCAATTTCAAAAACAATTGTACTTTTACTTTTAGTACTTTAAGTACATTTTGATGCCAAGACTGTTGTACTTTTACTCAAGTACATTTTTAATTCTGGACTTCTACTTGTAACAGAGTACTTCTACAATGCAGTATTGATACTTTTACTTAAGTAGAAAATGTGAGTACTTTTTCCGCCACTGACACACACACACACACACACACACACACACACACACACACACACACACACACACACACACACACACACACACACACACACACACACACACACACAGAATATACTCTTCAGAATATCTGGGAAAACACCACGCCTTGTCAATAACTTGTCGATAACTTGTCGATAACTGTTTATTATCCTCAACCCCTTTAAAAGGTCTGCTCCTTTACGTGGAGTCAATGGGAATCCTCCTGTGGAAGACCACTGACTGTCTCTGCTGGAATAACTGCTGTTTTCTCCTCCTCTTCTTGTCCCAGCGACAAAGCAGGATCAATTTGAAGGTTGTGCGGAAGGTTTTGTTGCACAGGGCATAGCACATGGGGTTGACCGTGCTGTTGACGTAGCACAGCCAGTATCCTACTGCCCACAGCGTTTCGGGGATGCAACCATCACAGAGAGCATTGACCAGCACCATGATGTTGTAGGGCGTCCATGTGATGATGAAGGCGAAGAGGATGGCACTGAGTGTCTGAGCTGCCTTCTTCTCCTTCACCAGTGACATGCGCTTACGCTTGGTGATCTGAGTGCGAGCCCGGTTTGCGAACCGCTTCGCCATAGCCGCCTCTTTGAAGGTGATGGGCATGGAAGGGGATTTGTTGGCAATCGTGTTGCTGGCGCTGCTGGAGGGAGTGCTGGTGGTTGTTGGGGGACATGTGAGGGAACCTGTTTTGGCAGCAGCCTCGATGGGAGGCATGGATAGGACCTTGCGCGAGGAGAAGCGCTGGTGGTAGCCGTTGTCGTCTGTGTTGTTGGCTTCGTCAGGGGTTGTGGCAGCTGTGGTGTTGGCGGTGGCTATAGAGAGAGCGTCTCTGCTATCATCCTCTCCCTTCAGCGGGTCCTCCTCAGAGGCCATGTCCAAGTCCTCGACGGAGGTGAGCTGGGAGTTGACTGCGGCCTTCATTCCGGGCAGGTTGAGGACGATGGAGAAGATGGCATGGCTCTGGGGAATCATCTCCCTGACAATGCCATCCTCGTCCTCTGATGACCCAGAGTGGTCCACCGAGGCGCAGGCGTCGTTGTTGTTCCAGCTGTCGCTGCTACTCTGGTCCGGGTCTCGATCCCCTGGTCGTCGCATACTGCCAGGCCTCCAGGAGCGAATACCAGGCCAGCAGTGAAAGTGGCTGGCCAGCCCCCGACAGGAGCCCTTATGGGCCGACCTGGTAAGTTCATAGCTGCTGCAGCTTCGATTGCTCCCCGTCTGGTTGTGGACAAAACGACCTCTCTCTCCCCCACCAGTCCCACCTCCTCGCGTTCCTCGAACCCCCGAGCCCGTCAACCCGGCCAATTCCTTTGAGCGGTTCTGGGTCTCTCTGTAAATCCGCCAGTAGAGGACACTCATGATTGTTACTGGCAGGTAGAAGGCGGCCATGGCTGTACAGAAGGTTATCGTGGGCTCTGTGAGGAACTGGATGTAACATTCATCAGAGGGCACAGTTCTTTCCCCCACGAAATACTGCCAGAGCAGGATGGCCGGGGCCCAGAGAACCAGAGAAACAAACCAGGCCATGCCGATCATTATTCCAGCGCGCTTGGTGGTCCGTTTGGCCCGGTAGGTCAGAGGTCTGGTGATCGAAAAGTACCGGTCAAAGCTGATGACCAACAGGTTCATGACAGATGCATTGCTGGCCACGTAGTCTATAGCCAGCCACATGTCACAGGCCCAGTTGCCCATAGCCCACCTGCCCATGACTAGATAAATCGTGTATAGGTTCATGGAGAGCACGCCAATGATGAGGTCAGCCACAGCGAGGCTCAGCAGGAAGTAGTTGTTGACTGTCTTCAGCTGGCGGTTGACCTTAAAGGACACCACAACCAGGATGTTGCCAATGATGGTGATCAGAGACAAGGAGCCCGTCAGCAAGACGATGAGGACAACTTGCCACAAAGGGTGCCCACCATAGGCCCCAGCTAAGGTCCCTGTCCCATTATCTGGCTCTGAGGTCTGGTTAAAAAGTCCATCGAAGATGGAGGAGTTGTCATCCGGGTTGGTAGGGTGAACCATCAACCAGGGGTCTCTTCCAGCTCCTCCTTGGTGGAGAGCGTTGGACTGTGGGTAGGCTCCCGCACCTGGTGGAGAGGTGACGGCAGTCACAAAAAGGCCTGGTTCTGTGCTGCTGTTGGCGCTCATCGTAAGTTCCTGGCATATTCTGGAGAGAAAGACAGAAGAGGAAGAACAAAAGGGGTTGACAACAGAAAGAAGGAAAACAGCATGCATTGGAGGGGGGAAAGAATTAAGGAAGGGGTGACAAAAACAAAGTGAAAGTGAGGGGAGGCAAGAGAAAGAGGAAGAGAATGAATGAATAACAGTAGATTTTAGGTGGTAAAATTGCAATGTGACTGCCTGTCCAGTAGGTGAGGCTAGTAGCTCACTGTTTAATTTCAATGGCCATGCCAATTCTGAGATTGGCTTCCATTTATTTTTAAACTGATCCCATTTGTAAGCCACTCTGTGGTTAATGCTTTGACAGCATGATGGCCACGGGCAACCTGACAGGTTAATTTAACTCCGTGGGCCAGCGGCCCATTGCCCAATAATTCCATAAACGATGATCTCATTCATACAGTCTGCCTATCTATATGGCAATGACTAATAATCACTTAATTTCACTGAGAGGAGACAGACTGGAACACGTAGATGACATCTGCAAAAGCATGTGCAAGTATGGGTTTCAATGTGTGTTACAACTGGGGGAGAGAGAGAGAGAGAGAGAGAGAGAGAGAGAGAGAGAGAGAGAGAGGGAGGGAGAGAGAGTCCCCAAAAATTCTCTGTAACTAGTAGGGACTGAAGTTAGTATAATGTAACATGTCTGTCAATAATGTCTTGGCAGACGGAGGGAAACCAAGAGGACAAGAGCAGCTAGTCGCCTCTAAAACAAAATGTCAACAACTCTCAATCCAACGGACAAAGAGGACATATTAACTACGGTTGGGTCTCTGCTCTCTACCACACTACGTACTCTCTCTCTGTCTCTCACTCTCTCTCATACATACACGGATTACACGCACACGCGCGCGCGCACACACACACACACACACACACACACACACACACACACACACACACACACACACACACACACACACACACACACACACACACACACACACACACACACACACACACACACACACACTTGGAGTAATTTCATGTCTCTTTACCCTGACCAATGGGTTTTCATTTGCTTTTGTATGCCAGTAAAGGTCGTTGCACACTGCTGCGTTATTTTCGGCCGAATATAGGAGTGAATTTCGGAGTACGTAAATAAGGAAATAAACCTCATGTTAAGTCAATGATGACGTTTGCACTCTGCCGCCCGTTTGGTATTTATTTTCGCACCACTGGGTCCCTTGCTCTCTCTCTCTCTCTCTCTCTCTCTCTCTCTCTCTCCTTAAACGCATTTCGCAACAAAACAACGCAGCAGTGTGCAACCAGCTTCATTTCTTTGGCAGTACTCTGATTTCAGAAATGTCAAACTTGTTTTCCTTTAAGAGAAAATGGGATAACACACATTGAGGTGGACAACTCTGTCCAGACTATTGCAGTAGTTGATTAGGCAAAAAACGTTTACAACGCTGACTCAGCACCGTTCCGGTTATGCACCGATAAGCAGAGAATCGTGCTTATCGATTCTGTGAGGCTGCCACCTTGTGGGTCAAAAGTGCTGGTCCAAAAACACAGATACAATTACAATATAGAATCAACCCCTCCCCTTTTACCATTCACCCAACACTGTGGGTGTGGCTAACTTCAGCTGGGTCACCACCCACCATGACAATCAGGCATACTTAATGAACTGGTGGGTGTGGCCACATAAGAACCTAATTTTAACTCTTTCTGTACACTTTTTTGGAAAAAAATCTTCCTCCTAGTAAAATCATAATAGCTGATAATCATGTTTTAGAGGGGGGGAAATCATGGCACCCCATCTTTAAACAACTCTAATCATTCATTCTGAATCATTGGAAGGAGTGAGCATGCAGGGAGGGCAGGAACGAAGGAGTTACAGAAGTCACACTTTGATATGACTGAGTTCTGGATAAGGAGCAGGGCAGACTCCTCGGTGAGGAAGGGTCACTCTGATCTTCCAGACGTAAACCTAAGGAACGACTGACCGCTGCAATGCGTGCCTTGAAGGACAGACTGCCCAGAGCAACACAGTTGGCAGGGAGACAAAGAGTTGTTCAATGGAAGCATGGGGCAGGACTTACCTGTGTAGAAGAGAAGCTCAGTCTTATCTGTGTTGAGCTATACGTGGCGGGAAGATATCCACTGTGAGATGTCAGCCATGAATGCAGCGATACAACCTGCGTGGCAGAGGGGGGGGGGGGGGGGGGGGGGGGGATTGTAGAGAATTGTATAGTAACGATGTGGTTATGGTTACAATGACATCAGAGACACGTTTGTCGTCTTATGCATATTTATCAAGTCGTCGTTTATTCATGCATGTACTGGACATATTTTCACTGTCAGGCAGAAACCTTGTATCTTTCAAATTTAAAGTAAAATATTTATTAGTATTTAATACATGAAAGCCCTACTTCATCATACAAGAGTACACAAAAGTAGTGAAAATAGCCGGTTTACAAGCACACAATGCCTCGCATCGTGAGGCTTTGTGTCATTTTTTAAATGATAAATACAAAACGACCGGTTTTGGACCCGACAACAACGATTTGCCTTATGCGTGCATATACAGGACATATTTGCATTATGCATGTAGAAACGTGTCCATCCATCCGTTCACTTGCCCACCTTCTGCGTTCAATGAATTTATTTACATGTGTTGCATGTACAATATGTTGGTATGCATACCGTACACTACATATCATTATCATCATACTGTATATTTACTACATACAGTGACAACATAATGTACATAGAAACATGCATGTATATAGTACTGTAACAAAATGCATACATACTGTCTACACATAACATATATATATATATATATATATATATATATATGACTAATGATGAAATGTACAGTCGTATGGCTTCATTCAACCGCTGGTTGTCAGGTTGGTGCCCAGATAATAACGTGGGCTTTATTGATCATTGGCAAACCTTCCAGGGGAAAACTGGTCTGATGGGGAGAGACGGCATACATCCAACTTGGGATGGTGCGCAGACTATCTGCAAAAACATGGATGACTTTATCAAGAATCTATGACCAACCAGAGTTGAGACCAGAAAGCAGAGTTGCAGTCTTACACACTTCTCTGTGCTTCCACCAGAGCAGCCACCTACCCAAATTAAAACAATTATAACTATACCAACTGGACAAGGATCTGTGCATACAAACTTAGTACAGATCAAAACCAATGCAGTAATGCCAGTAAACATAAATATTAAGTGTGGGCTTCTGAACATTAGATCTTTAACTCTTTCAAAGCCACCAAGGTAGATTGACGAGAATTATTAATTAGGCAACCAAGCCACAGACGAAGGTTGACGAGAATAGGCTATTTTTCTTATAAAACAACTCAAAATACATTATTTTTGCTGATTTAACAAACAAGGGTTTCATACCAAACACTTTGCCTCCCTCCAGTGGCAGATCATGAGACTGAACGAAAACGATTCTTTGTCTGCTTTGTTGTGACTCTATAGGCGGGTGCAGATATGGTTTGACCCCAAAAAAATTGCAACAAAAGGTTTCTCGATGGTTTATTGTAGTACCAGGTGTACTTAATAACATATCAAAAGTCTACCAAAATCTGACCACTAGAAATGCATATTTTCAAGATGGCCGCCGCCAGTTCCTTAAAAAAAACATTATTCCTTTATTATTCATCACAGACAAATATTTGTGGTGTCAAACCTCATATTTTGATGATCTAGGAATCCAATTAGCATATATAAATTATAGTCAAGTGATTACAAGTACAATTATGATAAAACAGTTGGTTATAATAAGGTTATAAGCATATTTATGTTAAATTTGAAGATTTCTGATTGTAATTGGATGTTTCTCCTTTTTCCATGTGCCATAATGTCCAGTATTGATGATTTCAGTTATAAGTAACATTTTGTAAAAGCTTTCAGGATATTTCTTTTGATACCAATAAGGAATACATTAGTTATTACTGTGAGATACTGGGAAATTAATAAAAACAGGGCGGCCATGTTATAGTCATTAAATATACACATTTGGGAACAAATTCCTTACCAAGAAATGTCTTCGCCATTGTGTTTGATAAGGTGTCTAGTATCACATAAAAAAAAAGAAATATAACCTGTGACAGACGCTTGAATGTTGGGGTGCTGCAACCTTATACAGGAACAAATCTAAAGAATTGTAATTCTCACCTCAGTACGTAGCTTGTGATCAGTCAAACTAGAGTCACAAAACTGTTACCTCTGAAGAGTCCCCCCAGGGGGAGTGGATGTGTGTAGCTGGGATAGAATGCACATTGGGCGGAAAAGGGAGCATGAGGGGTGAATGATGTGACGATTAGTGAGGGGGGCAGTGGGAGTGTAGAGGGGATGTGGTGGCTCAGGTAGGTTCTGATAGGTGTAGATTAAGAGGGGGTCTGGAAGCCTGGGATATCCTGTGATGTCCCCTTACCCCCCTTTTACATATCTGAAAAGTTCCATACTTGAGGACTAAGCTGGGCCATCATGGGCTTGGAGAGGGAGTGGAGGTCAGTGCTGTCACAACCTAGGTGTTTACTGGGTCTTGGCAGGAGCAGTTGAGGAGTGTGGAATGGATAGGGTTCAGATTGACTTGTCACAAATGTATTTTCTGGAGCATTTTAGCAAAGAGTGCAGATGGGACAGCTCATGACACGCTGTGCTCCAAGTCTTCCCATCCTAGCAGCACCATAATGAAGACTGACCAAAAGCCAATTCCAGCATCCTATCCCAGCACAACCATATGCCAGGCAACCACACATTATGCAGAAATACATAGTGCATGCTATGCTGGAAGCAATAGAGTTAATGTCATCTTTTCAAAATGCATAATTACCCTACAGTTTGTGTTTTTATGCATATTTCGAGAGAGAGAGAGATCTTCAACACTATAAAATCAAAAACATAGATCTAGAACAAAATTCATAGATCTAGAACACATACAATTCATAGATATAGCGAAGTGTCATAATAAAGAGGGAAGGGGGGCTTCAGATGCAGAGAGAGAGAGAGAGAGAGAGAGAGAGAGAGAGAGAGAGAGAGAGAGAGAGAGAGAGAGTTCTCTAGAACACTATAGAATCAAAAACATAGATCTAGAACATAAAATGCATAGATCTAGAACACATAAAATGCATAGATTTAG
Source organism: Nannobrachium achirus (assembly GCF_963921795.1). Classification (NCBI taxonomy): domain Eukaryota; kingdom Metazoa; phylum Chordata; class Actinopteri; order Myctophiformes; family Myctophidae; genus Nannobrachium; species Nannobrachium achirus. The sequence continues at coordinate 37,347,510 of NC_137833.1, read as the reverse complement.
AACACAGAATATGTACAGTACCGTTAGGTACAGTAGAGTACAGTACCGTAAGATACAGTGCAGCAAGGTACAGTAGAGTACAGCAAAGTACAGTACAGTAAGGTACAGTAAGGTACAGTAGAGTACAGTACAGTACAGTACAGTACAGTACAGTACAGTACAGCAAGGTACAGTCAGGTACAGTAGAGTACAGTAAAGTACAGTACAGTAAGGTATAGTAAGGTACAGTAGAGTACATTAAAGTACAGTACAGTAAGGTACAGTAGAGTACATTAAAGTACAGTACAGTAAGGTACAGTAGAGTACATTAAAGTACAGTACAGTAAGGTATAGTAAGGTACAGTAGAGTACAGTAAAGTACAATACAGGACGGTACAGTAGAGTACAGTACAGTAAGGTACAGCAGAGTAGAGTAAAGTACAGTACAGTAAGGTACAGTAAAGTACAGTACAGTAAAGTACAGTACAGTAGAGTACTGTGAAGTACAGTACAGTAAGGTAGAGTACAGTAAGGTACAGTAAGGTACAGTACAGTACAGCAGAGTAAGGTACAGTACAGTAAGGTAAAGTACAGTAAGGTAGGGTACAGTACAGCACAGTAAGTTACAGTAAAGTACAGTAAAGTAAGTAAAGAAATAACTATGTGGTATTTAATACATATTAAGTTGGGTAACTTGAAACGGTTGGCCCTTTCAGTGGGTTATAATAGAGTCACAGACACAATATTGGATTTCGTAATTATGTAATTGTATTTTTGCAATTTGGACAAGTCCAATGGATTCCTAGGCCACATAAACATAGGGTTTGACACAAAAAATACTTGTCTAGGGTAAATAATGAAGGAGTTAGAGTATTTTAATGAATGTTTGTCCATCCTGGACGCCATCTTGAAAATGACACCTTTCCAGTGGTCAGACTTTGGTAGACTTTTAGTATGTTATTAAGGACACCTAATACTACACAAAACAGTTGAAAAACCTTTTGTTGCAATTTTTTTGGGGTTAGGTGCTTTTTTTTCATAAATGCACCCGCCTACTAGGTTAGAATGCATTATACATGAAAACACACTCTCCTCCTCACCCGTAAGTCGGATTTTCATTCCGAAAAAAGATCTGAGCAGCTGGTGGCAACCCGGTTCGTAAAACGTTACCAGCACATGCACGGAGCGCGTGCGCAGAGCGCCCGACGCAAAAGTAGGTTTTTGCTCATTTTGTTAGCATGGTTGTATGAGTGTAACTATGGTGAATTTAGCGTCACCCAGGGTACTGAAAATAATGGACAGAACGGATTGTGTTAAGCAAAAAAGGTGTAACAGTAAATTAAATCATATCAGACAATCACCTTGATATTTGCTGTCTTACAGAGACATGGCTAATCTCGAATATGTCAGTCTCAATACAGCCACCCCGCCAAGTCACACTAATACACATATTCCTCGTGACATGGGACGGACGGGAGGTGGAGTTGCAGCCATCTTCAGCTCCAGTTTGGCTATCAGCCCTGGAGCCAAACCTACTTACAAGTCATTTGAAAGCCTAGTTCTTAATCTTTCACATCCAAGCTGGAAATCATCACAGCCACTATTATTTGTCACAGTGTACCACCCACCTGGCGCTAACACTCTATTTATATCTAAATTCTCAGAATTCTTGTCAAGTTTGGTCCTCGCCTCTAATAACATTATTTTAAATGGGGATCTGAACATACACGATGTAGAAACTGATAGCCTTGGTAAGGCATTCAGTTCATTAATTGACTATCGGTTTCTCCCAGTGTGTAGATAAACACACTGCCAACCATACCCTTGACCTCGTTTTGGTGTATGGCATTAAAATCGAACATCTCGTAGTCTTCCCACATGATAAGGAACTCTCCGATCACTATTTGATCACTTTTGAGTTCACTCTATTGGATTACCCACCATTGGACACACATGTCCTTGGTAGAAGTCTATCCGATAAAGCTATAAATAAATTCAAGGAAAAATTACTTCAACCAAGTTGAAGATTTGTATACTTATAGTCCCTCCCAAATTGATCACCTTGTCGACAGTGTCACAGGCTCGCTTCTTACGACACTTGATTCTGTTGCTCCTCTTAAAAAGAAGGTAATAAAGCAACAGAGGTTAGCCCCCTGGTATAACAATGAAACCAGAAGCCTTAAGCGAGCTTCACGCAAACTGGAAAAAATATGGCGTTCAGCCAAACAGGATGAATCCTGTATAGCATGGCAGAATAGCCTTAAGCTATATAGAAGGGCCCTTCATATCAACATCCATGCATATACTGTACCACACATGCACTACATACATGCATGCATACATACATATTGTAGGTGCGTTCTATACTGTAAGGACTGTAGGCCTTATATACAATGTTATAGCACAATATTACTCGTTTAGTAGAAAGCAAAAAAGGGAGAGTGATAGGGCCCTTGTTGATTCCTTATAGCAATTGAGTATACTCAAACTAATTTCCATTACCAATCCCCTGGGGACACAAATTGGCTGCACACAGCACAGAGAGGGAGACTCCTATACAGCTTATTTCCCCCTGAAATTGAATTCTAGCATTGGGAAGATGCGAACTGCCTTTTGCCGATGACAACATCCTCTTTTGGCATGGGTGAATGGACGGGTGGGCCAGTCAGACGCCTTGGCATGTCTCACTTTCTAAAGCCACCATAAACCTGGCACCTTATCTGATTGCCAAGCACGTACTGGTGTGAATGTTTCCAAAATAAAAATATAAAAGATTTGTACGCTGATATTTTGAGGCATTTGTGGCAGCGGAGTGAGACAGTAATCTAAGTTGCCAGAAATCAGAGAGCCTACATTTATGGTTAGATGATTAATTCAAGCCCTTTTCAGCTTTGTAATCAAAAAGGGCAAAAGGAGAATGGACAAATTATGTAATGATGATTGCTGACACAAGTACTTTTTAACACTTCACGGTTGACTAATCACAGAATGACTTAACATTTGCTAATTAATCATAATATGATTAGCATATTACACAAAAATATACCCGACTTCTTTAAAGGGTCAGATTTTAAGATTTCTTGTTGTTCCCTCCCTAACTCCCCTAACTATTGGTCTCAAACACAAAAACAACGCACATAATAGACGCTACCATTGTGTTATGCATCCAACAGATGGAGTTGTGCTAAAGGGAATGTCAATGTCAATGAATGATCCATATATAAGGCGCACTGGACTATAAGGCGCACTGTAGTTTTTTGAGAAAATTAAAGGCTTTTAAGCGCGCCTTATAGTCCGGAAAATACGGTACCATTGATTTATGATGAATAAATCATCCTTAAATGATTATCCTGTCCCTAGGGCATATACATTTTTTTTATAAAAAATGTGTCATCATGTGTAGTATTTAAATACCACACACACACACACACACACACACACACACACACACACACACACACACACACACACACACACACACACACACACACACACACACACACACACACACACACACACACACACACACCGGCTATAATATTGTAGTACTTCTTTCCAGTTCTGACTGAAAACACTAATCATTATTTGCGAAAGCTTGTACTACATTTTCTATAACAAAACTCCAGCTGTACCTCAAAACAGAGATAGCCTAATAGCAATGTTCTCAACCATAGCAATGATACCGATTGCTACTATAATATGCACATGCACATGTGAGAGAAAGTGATCATGGCGCCAAGGGGAAAGGCTTGCATGCCAAGAGCTCCACAATGACTTTGTTTTTCAATAGTGATGAGGCTAATGATGATTGTTTTTTATAATACAAGAGGTAGTTCCGAGTTCCGACCAAGCAATCTAATTTGTTGAAATAGGCTCTCTACCCATGCTCAAACGAGCATGACGGCACACCTATCCGTTCTCAAATGAAAATTATCGAAATATAAAATTCAGCTGTGCTGATCAGACAAGAGTCTCGGCAGAGCAGAGCCGACTAGGCTAGCAGTTTGCATGGGAAGTTTTGCAGATGTAGTAGCTAAATCTGGCATATCGAATACCTTAATTACAATGAGATTGAGCAAACAGCAGTTATGTTTGTTTCTCTATTTGTTCAGTTTGGGAAAGGTTTTCAAGTGCTGACTGGACTGACTAGAATACTGCAGAGACATTCTAGTATACAGTAACAATACAAATGGCTCTTTGATAGGGGATCCTTGGCAAGGAGAAGTTTGAGAAGCACTGATTTTAAACCACAGCCCAACAGCATGTAATTGGTCAGTAAATGTAGGTGGGTAACGAGATAGATTTTGGGGAGGAATGGGATCTGCCACTTGGTGCCAATGTAGTTGGCAGTCTGCTGCTCGCTGGAGTTATTGATCTGGTTCTATTGATTAAACTGTCAGGCAGAAACCTCTTATCTCCATATTTAAACTTTGTGTTTTATCGTAAATTAACACCCTACTTGATCATGAGTGACAGCGTGACACAAAAGTATCAAAAGTAGCAGATCTACAAGCTCGAAACGTGCCACGAAGCGGCACACTTTGAGCTTGTCAATCTGCTACTTTTACAATGTTTTATTTGAATCCTGAAAAGTAACTGGTTTGGACATAAGAGGTTTCCACCCAAAGCAGATAATGGCTTGTTTGGAAAGCGATGCATGAAGTACAACTATTCTGACCACACAAATTCTATCTAACATTTCATTGCTGTTGGCAAAAACCTTGTAACAGCACAATTTTCTTTTATAAATGAATGCCCGTTTTCACACAAAAGTAGTGAATTGTAGCTTGTCTGTCAGCTCTTTTGGTTTGATAAATATTTAACCAATGAAAAGTATTAACGAAACTTTGTTACTGTTAATTGCGAGCATTTACTATCAAACCCCTGACCGTCAGTGAGTCAGTAGGTACTGTAGGTAGATGCCTCAATGTCTATAGTTGACCTGTTGTGACATCACATTGTTGACTAAATGACCAAGGCAGCTTAAAGGTCCGTACACACTCAGTACACTCTGTTTTTTATTCGCCCTTGTGTCGAATTTTGCGAACATTCGCTGGTGAACTCTCTCTCTGTATCAAAGCAAGCAGCTCACTCCTATTTAATCCTATTTAAAGAGAGAGAGAGAGAGCATGGTTGAGGGACCTTCCCTTTGCATTGAGGCCGAGGGGAACGGTGTCTCTTTCTCCTTTTCCGTGCAGCAGCTGCTTGGAAAAAGTACTTGAATGTCTTACTGGTAAAAGTATGGTTTATGTATGTTTTATTGTAGGCTATTTTATATCTGCAAAAAGACTAATGTTTTAAAATAAATCGCTGGGTATTAAATACAATAGGATCCGAAATGTAGTGGAGTAGAAGGAAAGTACTGGAAATTGGACATAAGTACAAATACCTACAAGTACAGGCTACTCAAGTAAATGTACTTTTAGTTACTTTACACCACTGCTGCTGCTGCGAGCTGCCTGTCTGCGGGGGAACGGGCGAGTGTGCTGTTCCCCCGGAGCTGAGTGGAGGGGGAACGGTGAATGTTGTCATCTCTGCTGTGATAGACCTATACACTTCTATTCTTTTTTTCACTTTTTCTTATTTAATAGGCTAACAACCACGGCCAGGTCATCATCACTTGAGGATGTAGTTTCCATTGTTTTATTTGTTTCCCCGTCTCCGTTCTCCTCTCTCTCCTTTCTTCTTTCTCCTGTGGCGCCACAGGCAGATATCACCCCCTCTTTTTAAGGCGAATTATGCAAATATTATACGCATATTCGCGTCGCTTTTTGGTGTGTATAGAAAAAGGAGAATCGCAAATACGTCGCCTTTTTGGTTCGCTTATTCGCGACGCTTCGCTAATCCGCCAGTGTGTACGGACCTTTACGCCTCAATGTCTATAGCTGACCTGTAGTGACACATTGACTGTTGACCCATATTTGGCAATGCCCATATTTGGACAAAACATTACTCTTATATACTGTACAATACGGTCGTTTTTGCAGCATAAGTATTCAGAAATCAAGCACTGTGACTGCAAAAGACTATACAGTATAACATGATTTACAGTCGTGCACATTCTACACTCCATAAGAAAACAAAATCCCCCCACCCCACACACACACAC
>NC_137833.1:37323922-37338922 GCF_963921795.1 Nannobrachium achirus | reverse complement strand
GTGTGATACAGGCATGCACATGCACTCACTCTTGCACATGCACACAAGCATATTCTGGAACACACATACAGTATGCATGCATATGAGTAATCCATGAAGCAATACACATGGTTTCCTCTTCTTCTCACACATACTGTACTGTGTACACACACACACACACACACGCACACACACACACGCACACGCACGCACACACACACACACACACACACACACACACACACACACACACACACACACACACACACACACACACACACACACACACACACACACACACACACACACACACAGACAGACAGACAGACAGACAGACAGACAGACAGACAGACAGACACACATTTTGTTTGTATTCCCTAGCTCCAAAAGAAGAATACTCCAAAGACATTCAACTGCCAGATCTGGGCAGTATAACAATAGCAAATGGCTACTTGCCTACCCAGGGCTGTGTTGTGACCTGTTATAGTGCCGATGAGGTCAATTTGAAACATTTGGCAGTTATTTCTTGGCCTACTGGGAGTATGCATGCATTTCACATCAATCAGATGTTGTGTTCATGATTTACAAGGCATCTATCAGAGCTTTCACTTGGTAACACACACATACTGTACTGTAACATTATTACAACTTACAATTTAAGCATTTATCAGACACAAGACGTTCTTATCCAGAGCGACTTACAAAGTGCACGTATAAGCAGTGTTGGGGAAGATACTTTGAAAGCGTAACTTGTACAGTTACAAGTAACTCACCATGGCAGTAACTTGATCAAGATATATTTCTACCCCTGGAGAAATGTAAATTAAAAGTTACTTTTTTTTTCTCAGCGTTAAATCGAGAATGTACATTCAACGTCATGAATTTGCTCATGTATGGCCATGGCTTTAGTTCTTCACCTGTTGTGTTTCACACTGCCCTGTATGCCCTGTGAAACAAGGTCCACTGTGAAGTTACACTTATTTGCCAACACTGCCGGGCCAATTACAGACACCTTTTGGCCTGTCATTGTGGACTGACCCTGACATGCCCTCAAAGCAATCAAAATGGAAGGAAAAGGATGCTTTTTCTAAGGGGATTCTGGAACACAGCAACGTTGAATCAATTATTGGCCAAATGCTTTTTTGTAACTTAACTTGAGACAAAAATGACCCAAAAAGTATCTCAGATACTTGACGAGTTACAGAAATATGGATGTAACTCAGTTACCAGCAAGTTACAGCAAAATGTAACTTAGTTACGTAACTCAGTTACATGTAATTTTAACTTCCCCAACACTGCGTATAAGTGGCAAACACTAGTCAACAAACAGTGTAAATGGGCAACTAAATAGAAAACTATTACTGCTACACAATTGTGTGTCATTGGTAGGGCTGTCTTCTAAAAATCCACGAATCGACGAGTCGTTTTAAGCCCCGGGAATCAATGCCAATTGTTTCAGTCGAGGAGTCGAAAATGTATTATTTTTACATCACCAATTACCAATTACTACTGTGCTGCTACATAATAGACTAGTTTGCAAATCCCGCCCCATTCTGCCCTGTTACTATGACTAGCCCTTACCCGTTCAAAGATATGAGCTCCGAAATGATGTGCAGTGTGTGGATTATGGGATGTGCACTGTGCACACAGTATATGAGGGATGGAAAGTAACTTTAACTGGTGCTTGCATGCTAATATGTAGGAGCATCAATGTAAGAAATACCCTTTCCATTTAACGGCTACAGAGATACTGTGTACCGATCTGCATGATTTTGGACAACATATGTAACAGGGCCAGAACCCCCCCCCCCCCCCCCCCCCCCCCCCTGCCCGCCTGCACACACACACACTCCCCCCCCCCCCATGTGTGTGTGTGTGTGTGTGTGTGTGGGTTTGTGTGTGATTGTGCATGGCCTGAACAACAGCGCCCCTCCCTTAACATGTGTGGTGACAAAAGGTACTGTAGGCTAAATAGATATAGATACACCATAAAAATGCAATTATACAGCATACGATTTGTGAAAGTGACAAACGGGCTTCACAGTTATGTCAGGTGTGTTCATATGCTGATGGTGATGCGATTTCAGATCAATTGCTCCAGCCACTGATGAGAAACGCGGTTTCAGACAGACAGACACTCAGACAGACAGACAGACAGACAGACATTCGGAAAATGATATGTTAGATGGGACATTTTCCCTGGGCAGATTGTTTTTATAGTGGCAGTGAATGGGATTTTTTTATGTTTTCATAGCCTCATTACAGCTATATAAAGTACCAAAGGAAAAACATCTAGGTGATATTAATAAAAAGGGAAGACAAAGGTACAGTAGTTACATTGCAAAACGGGGGGTTTCCCCGAAAATATATGTTTTAATTTGTTTAATCCCAGTGGGACAGAATCACTATTGCAGATTCTTTTATAGTGGAAGTGGATGGGATTTTTTCTTTGTTCATAGCCTCATTACAGCTATATAAAGTACCAAAAAAAACACATCTACGTGATATTAATAAAAAGGGAAGAAAAGGGTACAGTAATTACATAGCAAAACAGTAGTTTCCCCCCGAAAATATATGTTTTAATTAGTTTAATCCTCTGGATCAGAGAGAGAATAGAAATAGAATTAGAAAGCGCATTGAATCTTGGGTAGGAAGAGGAGAACTATAATCTGTTCTCCTCACATACACGTAATTCTGCCCATTTAAAATATATGTACCCAATCGTAACTAGTTAGACCATTGATAAGGTCCATGTGAACTAGTTTGTTGAAGCTTATTCATTATGATGAGCGTGATCGCTATCACCTACCGCGGCCGTACCGGGCGATTGCCGTGCTCCGCAGTGCGGACAGTTTTTGAAAGGCTGAAGCAACATTCTCCACTGCACAAACTCCACCCCCGATAGCAAAAAGTGAATGTTTTTTCTGGTTGGCCAGTCAGGGAGTCTCAGGGACCAATCAGAAGGCTGACAAAAGGTCTATTGTGTGTCATTGGTAGGGCTGTCTTCTAAAAATCGACGAGTCGTTTTAAGCCCCGGGAATCAACGCCAATTGTTTCAGTCGAGGAGTCGAAAATATATTATTTTTATATCACCAATTACTACTGTGGTGCGCTGGACTGGTGTCATGTAGTTCCAATTGAAAGAAGTAGCAATTGGCGTACAGTTATGTTTTGTCTCGCACCAGCGCAGGGGTGAAAGTGAGCCGGAATGGCCGGAACCGCCGTTCCGTTAAAACATTCGGAGCCGGAACGGCATTCCGTTAAGAGGAGGAGAAGCAAGCTGTCAAAATCCCATATTAAATAACCTGCCACAGCACAAACACACGTCCAAGAAGTAAACAATTTACTAAAGTCAGATTAACATACACTGACAAGTGTAGGCTACTAGTTACATTTTCTAATTAAGTGCTTCTGAATTGTTCCAGTGTTTTTGTAATTCATGCAGTTTGTGTTTTGTTGTGTTTGCGTCCATGTCCACACTGCTAGCTCAAGCTGGAACGTGCATGGGCTGTGCCTCCCCCTGTGCATGATCCGTTGATCCTGAATCTGCTCTCGACACTGACTCATTACTCAGTCAGTGCTCTGTATCCTGCGACTGGATCCCATCGTTCATTTAAAAGAGCGGTTCAAGAGAGCCGAATCGTTTGTGAATGTCTCATCTCTACTGCGCTGCTTGCCGACGGTACAGAGCTAACAGCGGAGAAGTACTCGGTGTTGTGCTCGCGCACCGATAACACCGAAAACACCGAAAACACTGTGTATTCAATTCATCTTAATGTATTATTGTATTATGTTAAAGCAACACTAGATTTTTTTTTTAAACACAAAGTATAAAACGATTCGTCGACGCGTCGGAATGAACCCCTCGACTCGATTCGACTTAAAGAATCCTGAGTCGAAGACAGCCCTAGTCGTTGGGTGAGGTGGAGTCTGAATAGTTGAGTTTTCAGTGACAGAAAATTGGGGGTTATACAGTTACAGGAGGTAACTTACAGGAATACATCATATATAAATAAATATATATATATATATATATATATATATATATATATATATATATATATATATATATATATATATATATATATAAATTACTTATTCGAATGAGAAAAGGTGACTACAGGTACAGTACAGTAGCAGATTCGAATTTCTCAGTAATGACATCATGAGTGGACAAAATATCTAGTTATACTCTATTGTCAAACATTTTCCTTTCTACTGTTAACTGTAAAATTAAATGTAAAAAAAACTTCTTCCACTCATGACATCACAGCCTTGAATATGGGAAATAGTATCCCCACAACTGGCCGCCAGGCCAGAATGGCTGAAGGTGAAGGATTATATTTCACTGTATGCTTACCAATACCTTTCTTCACAAATGTGTTCATAAAGGTGTCTAAGGTGTCTACTCTGTAACTCACCTCTGAACTTTGTCAAACCCAACTCCCTGAGCCAATCAAAGGGTCTCATTGACTTTACTATACAGGAAAATAATACAACAATAATAATAATAATATCCCGATGAGAATTATTTTCAGCTTTTCTTTTGTTGGAGATTAGAATACAACCTTAAGACCCTTGATGCCTGTAGTTAGAGGTAGGGATGCATTGTTTTGTGTGAATAGTTGGAAGTTATAGTGAGTCTTTACTTGAAATTTGTGGAAGTATTGAGTTCTAAACAAAAGGACCATCTTTGGTAATTGGTAAGTTTTGTGGGGGTCGATTTTTTGCCCGAGGAATGTTTTTCTTGCAAAAACAAATGCTTGCATTGGATTCAGAATCATGAAAAACCCCTAGTTTGACCTCTCACATGCTACTTAAAGCAGATGTATTTTTTGTATTATTTTCCTGTATAGTCATTGAGACCCCAACGTTGATTGGCTCCCACAAAGTTTCCGAAGGGAGTTGGGTTTGACAAAGTTCAGAGGTGATAGTACACACCTTTATGAACACATTTGTGAAGAAAGCTATTGGTAAGCATTTAGTTCCCAGATCGGTCAAAGACTCGGATCGGGGTGAAACTTTACACGCACACTCCCGGTAGGCAAAGGAAGAACCTCTGCCGCAGATCTTTTCAAATTGGCCTCATGGTGGCACTATAAACAGGCAGATTTTGCAAAAATCATTTACTTTACTTTACTTCATTATGGATCCCCATTAGAAAAGCATGGCTATTCTTCCTAGGGTCCGCCACCACATACAGTACACATCATGTACAACAACATACAGTATAAAATACAACATATATGACAGACAAATAGTTCACTTACAAAAGTTAAGAAGTGCATTTTTGAAAATGATTTTCACAATATTGTACTTTTTTATTTTTTTATTAATAATAATAATATCTAATTATAGATCAGATGAGGACATTTTGTTTGAGATTGAGAAAATCTGTGCTATACAAATCATGAACGCAGCTACAGTACTGTATCAGTACAAACACAAGTGACACTCAAACTGTTGTCTGTTGGTGATAATACAGTACAGTCTGAAGGCTAACAACAAGTGATAAGTATTCATACGCACACATGCTCTCTCTCTCTTTCTCTTTCTTTCTCTCCCACACACGCATGCATTCATGCACACACGCACACACAGACAGACTGGCTGGGAAGAGTGGGTATCCCATTTCATTCAATATGTCAGCTCAGGTGGTGTCACAGTCTCCCAACTAGACGCCACAGCAGCTCAGAATAACCACGGACGTGATTACCTCAGTTCTCTAGAGGAAGCTCACAGTGACCTCATCCATCTCTCACTCTCTACTGCACATCCACCTCTCTCTCTCTCTCTCACACACACACACACACACACACACACACACACACACACACACACACACACACACACACACACACACACACACACACACACACACACACACACACACACACACACACACACACACACACACACACACACACACACACACACACCACACGTACAGTATATCGTCGTTGTCGGGTGGACACCTTGTATGTCCAAGACCGTTCGTTTTTTGGAGTGGTGAAAGCACTCCCAATAGACAGGTATGTCTGTGGGTGGCTGGCTATGTGGCTGGCTGGCTGGCTGGCTATGTATGTAGCCTGGCAATACCTCTAGTGGCCACAGACAACACACATGTTAAAGGAGGGGTGCTGTTTAGCAGGCCAGGCACACTCAACACGCACGCACGCACGCACGCACGCACGCACACACATGGTATAGCTGCTCAGATTCACCACTCCACTTCGAACCGAGGTTTGATTTTTATTTATCATTTTAAAAATGAACTAAACTAGTGAAAATAGCAGATCTACAAGCACACAACGCCTCGCACCGCGAGGCGTTGTGTGCTTGTAGATCGGCTGTTTTCACTACTTTTGTGCAACAGCCTTGTATGATGAAGTAGGGCTTTACTTTGCGAAAAAACATACAAACTTGAAACTTGGAGATACGAGGTTTCTGCCTGGCAGTGACGATATGCTTACACACAAATAAACTCATTCACACACGCAAGCACATAATAACCTCTACAGTATCACCCTCTTACTATCTTCCAGTTCATACAGCTTTGAAAATAAATCATTTGGGGAAAGCACTTCTTCTATGCACACACACCACTGTATAGTTGTCCCAGGGCTGTGCCATAGGGCCGTGGATTTAATCCCACAGGGGAGCATGTTATCTTAGTTTGGGGATTGAGGTTTGAGCCTTACTGGCTGTGTAGGGTCTCTCTGCGTTCTTTGGATTATGGTCAGACACCATGGATGTCCTTGAGCATCATCTTCCTTTCCTCCTTTGATTAATGTTTAATGGCATCCTCAACATATCATTGTGTGCTTCCTCTATCCCTCTGGAAGACTTTATATTATGTTGCAATATTAATGTTAGTCCCCACTGAACTACAAAATAATAACAAACAGACACACACACACACACACACACACACACACACACACACACACACACACACACACACACACACACACACACACACACACACACACACACACACACACACACACACACACACACACAGTATTCCTTTTGTTAATTAATTAAAACATACGGTAGGCTATACGTATGTGATGAGCCTATTTTGTTTGTTAAAATAAGTGTTAAATAGCTCTGTTTTCTGATCTAATCATTGTTATTTTGTTAAAATAAGTGTTAAATAGCTCTGTATTCTGATCTAATTATTGCTATTGTGTTGCTGTTTGTTCAGTAGCAGGTGTCTCCCTCATCTGTTTAGTAAACAGAAAATACATTTTCAGGTCAGGACACCAATTTCATCCATTCAGGAGAGACAGCTCATATAATAGCATACAGGATAAACAAGTGAAATTGGAAGTGAGCAGACAAAATAGGAACTGTCTGGAACACTATAATATATACTGAATTGGATTAAAACTGATTTTTTTCCCCTGCTTACTAAAGAACTAGGGGAGACCTCTGTTGCTGGACAAAAACTTTATACTAAGCAATGATTAGAATATAGAGCTATAACTTTTTAACAATAAACATTTTGTTTTAAAGGGGTCATGACATTAAAACAATTTAAATATATTTTTAGTGTTTTGGGTTTCCTGACCTCAATTACACTAAAAAAAAATTAACATTCAACATTCAGTGTTTTTTTCTATAATCTGTAGTTTTTTGAATAATAAGGCTCAGAAAAGTGAGTTCATTTTCCTCTGGACTAATGCATCATCATCCAGGGGAAGCTGTGGTTGTAGGGGAGGGTGTATCACCTTTGATGTTACTTTCCACTGTGTTTGTATCGTTCAAAAGCACCATTTACCAGTTCAGTTGTTGCGTTCACCCTCACCTACAACCACCTCCTCCCCTGGATGATTGATGATGCGTTAGTCCAGAGGCAAATGAACCCACTTTTCTGAGCCTATATTCAACAGATTACAGAAAAATGTTGAATGTAAATTTTTTTAAACTAAAAAATAATAATCACTTACACAACCTTTAATGAAAAAACATAGTCGAAGGTCCTCACAAGGATAGAAGAGCGCGAACGTGTTCGTGTGTGCGTGCGAGAGAGAGAGAGAAAAAGCTGGGGGTTTAAGAGCGTTTACACAGGCCTTAGATAAATACAATTTCCAAAGTTGTCCTCATTTCATGCCGTCTAACCTGCAGTCCGAATCCCATTGGAGACTAAAGCCTGTATCAAGAAGAGCAATAATATTGAAACATGTCCAATAGCGCGTTGGTGGTCGCCGCAGCTTTGGTTTATATGGCCTACAATCGTATATTATACTGGGTGCTTGCTGGCTAATGGGCCTTGAATGCTAATGGCGACAGCCAAGTGATGGATCCGCTGTGTTAACGGATTGTTGCTCAGCCGTGGCTGCCCAAAGCCTTGTTGTTATTGGCCTGTCAGTAGAGACACCCCAACACAGGTGGGGGGCGGAAAGAGAGAGGAGTCTCCTCACAGCTACGGGCTCTATGCAGGCAGGAGAACAGTGGAGCTCAATTGGTTCATGCAGCAGCCCAAGATCCCTGGCATCAGCTAAAATAGATGGGTATAATGAATAGATTCAACATTAAAAAAAAAGTCTTTATGGTTCCCAGATCTCACCTCAAGGCAAATGCGAGACGCCATTCTGATATTAGCATAATGAGGGTAAACCGTCACGCTAATATCCAAATTAACAAATGTCTCTCCTTCTTCGCCATAAAACCGACAGCATTTTATGGCAACTCTTGCATCTTGAGAATGATGATCTGAGGCATCTAACAGTTCCCATCCGGCACATTGACAGGGACATTATGGGGATGGAGAGAGGGATGGTGTGGAGAGTGTATATGGCGCCAAGCTGAGAGGGAAAAGAATCTCTTTCTCTCTCTCACTCCCCGTTCTCCAAATATGAGGACAAGTGCTCAGTGCAAGAGCCAGCAAAAAAGACCAAAACAGGCTCCCAGGACCCGATCGTGTGGGTGGCTGGGCCATAAATATCAGTGTCATTCCGGGCCATAAGGAAGCCATGCAGACCAAACTCCCAATTTCGCAGTAGCGTGTCTATGAATCTTCCAACACTTGACTTTCTCCTTGAATAGTTACCAGTTTTCTGTCTTTTTATGTTTGTTTTCATCACAGAGGGTTTTAGTGCACTGTGTGATTTAAGGACACTTCCAGACGATAACAAAACAAATCACCTCATTGTACATCAGCAGTCATCAATTTTTCGCCAGAATGTGTTTGTGATACACCTGAAGTGATGTCTGATTTCCTAGGGCTGGGTGTCTGTTGCACAAATCATTGCATTTCTGGAGGCTTGCGGGCTGGCCCTTTATCAAAATACACAATGAAGCATCAATAACTCTAGTGATTTTGCAGGGAAAAAGCATGAGCTTTTCACTTTCCGCTAAATCAGCACGCTACTTCCGTGAGATCATTAGAAAGGATTTTTCTTTTGATAGAAGACTCTTTCTCCTTTTGACTGATACAACACCAATCAAGGATATAGTCTTAGTTGTGCCTTTACCTCAACCCTATTTTATCAACTGAACCATTTTAATTTCTAAGAGGGCCTCTTGAGGCTCTCTTTTCAAATGTCGAAGCCGGCTGAGGAGGCTTTGTGGCCCCTTCAACTTATTTAAACAGTCTTCAGAGTGGCCGTATTACTCAACGCCCAGATTAGTGGTTGAAGATAAACACTGTCACCACTCAAGGGCCTCAGTCATTCCTGTGGACCATGTTATCCACGACTTGTTTCTTTAAAAATGGTGCTTTGCTTGAAAAACTAGTCCCAGACATCCCCTCTGATGCTGCCGGCCGTGTATCTTGTTGGGCTAACACCTTTGTCTCCTGCATTTCAATCGGCTGATAAAGGTTTGGAGTGAGTAAGTGATGGTGAGGTGCCAGATTCGGAGACAGATAGAGACTGAGAGAGGCTAAATTCCCCACTGACCTGGAGCTGAATGATATTATATCCTCCATCCCACTCTCTCTTTTACCTCGCTGCTCTATCCCAGGGTGACCTCCACCTGGGCCACAGGGGAATGAAAGTGCCACACACCAATTTGTTATCCATGACCGTGGGACTTGATGAAGCTGTGTATTTGGAACTCAACGGGGGAGGGGGATAGCTATAGAATGACCCCATAATGGGGTTATTCTCCATGAGTGTGAATTGACAGGGCCCCCTTCCCCAATAAAATATTGGACAAACCACAGTATGCCTGGAGTAGATCAACTCGATGACGCATGAAGAGCAAGATACACCCATTCAATGACCGTGCTGCCATGAAACTGATTTCAAATGCAGTGGGTCCTCCATCCCACGGGTCAGTGCAGGCTTGTTTGAAGCTGAAGGTCGACTGCGTGCAAAACCTACAAGCAGGATAGAGACAAAGGAGAACTGAGGGCCAAAGCAGTGCACAGAACCGACATGTGGGAGAACAAGCCGGTCTTTCAGAAAATGTGAGATAAGTTTAAGACTCCAACATTTCAGACAACCAGTGTAACAACTACATCAAAGAAGTAAATCAAAAAAGTAAATCAAAGAACACGATTTCTGGGCAGAATGTTCGCTTTTATCAATAAGATTGCCCTCAGGAATCTTGCTGGGGCCCTAATTCAGTCCCTCTTTGACTATGCTTGTACTCCAACATCAAATAGCCACTAAAGCTCTAAACCTCCCAAAACAAACTGATTCAACTTCTTCTCGACCTGGGGCCCATGACCCACGTTTCCCCCATACATTTTGCTAGCCTAAGATGGCTCAGCGTTGAAGACAGGGTTAAACAACTAAAAATGGGATTGACTTTAAAAATAGTCAATGCAAATCTGCCCTCAATCCCCTCAGCACCCGCTTATCTGACCAAACATCTCCAAAAAGTTAGTGACACCTATAGCCACAACACCACACAACAATCTGAAAAATATAAACCCATAAGACAAATATGGGTAAACCTGAAGTGCTGATGGAAATCTGGAAGGTGAAATCCACTTTGAACTCTATTTACTTCCTTAAACTCCAGGGATTTACTTGACAAATTGCTTTGTAACAGCAAGATTATTTCATTCATTAAAAAAAGAAAACTAAACAAAACAAAACAAGTTTAGGACATGCTGTTGGAGTAGACAAACAGAGCAATTGTTGAGCATTCTGTCAAAATCACTCAGAATCGGACAAACTTCTGTTGCTCTCCATATCCCTGAGGAATAGCTGCCGAGGACACTGTGGATTCACCCACATCCATGTGCAGGCAGGGACGAAGGTGAGGTCAGACGGAAGAGGCTCTATCAACCATGAGATAATGTAGGAAAAACTCAGCCACCTGGATCGATCAGCCAGAGAAACAAGTTGAGAGTGACTGGTCACTGGAAAAAAATCGGACTTGTGGTCCAGTTGCCTTGTACTGTACCTGGCTATCCTCATTTAATTTCCTGGTTTGGGTCAAGGGGAAATTAAACTACCTGCTGTTCCTGCAATTTAATCACTACCTTCCAAGCATCATAAAAGTTTTTTTTTTAAATGTATGTTTGTTTAAATTTTAAATGTCTTATTTTTCCTAACAGCAGTGAACATTAACATTAAACTGCCTAAATGCCAGTTTAACAAGCTCCGTTAACAAATAAGCCTATTGCATATTTTTATTGCAATCACCAGGCAACTAATAGGCTAGTGCACCATTTGTACCGACTGAGTAGCTCATTGAAATATATTTCCCAGCACACAGCAGTACTTCTGGGTATATTTGATATTTTCCCCAGTCTCGTTAAAACCAGTCACATTATCACCCCGGTTGAAAATCTGCATCATAAATAATGACCCTGTGTAATTTATGCTTACTGGAATTCAGCATCCATCATTCATTATCCCCTAATGACACAAGCTGCAGTGACCAGGATGGATTTATACTGATGAGGAAGAGAGAGTGACATCAAGGTTGTCCTCGAGAGAAAATAATAAGCGTGATATAAATAATAAAAATGCTCCATCATCCTGATAACAATAAAACCAGCTTGAAATATTTGTACCCAAACAAATGATTGTTTACTGGTCATTTAAGGAGTACACCAAATAGGGGCCACTATAAATGTGGCTAATGGTGATAAAGGAGAAGGCAACAGAGGGACAGCGTATGAGAATCAATGAAGATTGTAAAGTGATATGGAGGCTGATTGAAAGTGGCCATGGCCAAGAAGTGAATTGCCGGCCCGATTAAATAAATGCACGGGTCAGTCACGTCAGATTAATTAAACCTCATCCAGCCATGTCCCTCCACCTCTTGGAATGATAAGCACCTCGCACAAATGCCCCTACACAGGAATATCAGAAACTGATGGTAGAGATACAGATGGAGAGATAAAAGCGAGAGAAAACGATATACTGTAAGGAGGAAGGCAGGGGGCTGGAGAGAGCTTGAGCTGGATCAGGCACGTGCACACATAGACATCAAATGGGGCTTGAGCCCATCCATCCATCCATCCATCCATCCATCCATCTTCAACCGCTTATCCGGAATCGGGTCGCGGGGGTAACAGTTCCAACTGAGACGTCCAGATTTCCTTATCCTGCGCAACTTCCTCCACTCCCTCTGGGAATATATACCGAGGCGTTCCCAGGCCAGTCTGGAGATATAATCCTTCCATCTGGTCTTAGGTCTGCCACGGGGTCTCCTCCCAGTGGGACGTGCACCGAGGACCTTCCTAGGAAGGCGCTCGGGGGGCATCCGTACTAGATGCCCGAACCAGCTACCCTGCATGCCCTTTTACCCGCCTGTAAAAAGTGCCCTCTCCAGACGCACTCTCCCGAACTTGAATGCAGCATCTTATGTTGAAAGAATTGCACTCTGTGTACAAATCCATGCCGTACACATACGCCACATCTCCAGTATTGACTTGACAATGGTTTGTTCAGTGTGTGATAATGGTTTGTTCAGTGTGGTATCAAGTATTGAAAATAGCTGAAGGCTATTTTCAATATTTTCACCAAAAGGCCCTTTTAGAAATTCCAGCCCCTGCCTCTCTAACATTCTCTGCACGTCCCTGAGCTGGATAAAGGAAGAGGAAAACAACAACAACAAGGGGTGTCTGCTTTGCCTGTTTAAAGAAAAGAAAATGTACCCATCTCATTTAATGGCTCCTTCCTATATTTAGCATGGCAGATTAAAAACGTAAAACTAACTTCCTTTGCCAGTTCATCTCTAAATGGCAACTAGATAGAAGTGGGGATGTGGAAAGGAGGCTATATTCAGAGAAAAACACTGAATTAAGAAGTGCTTCAGCCAGAAGACGGATAAACCAAAAAAGATAATTCACATGATTATTTTTTAACCTTGCATACCTTTGTGAGAACAGTAGCTGCCTTTGACCTCAATTCGAGCTCTTGAAAACTAAAATGTATAGCGTAGTTGTTGCTACATTAATAGCTGTAAGAAGGTAACATCGCATTTAGGGGCAGCAGACTACAAAATGCAATGATGAAGGGTAAAGACAAGTATATGTTGGGTGGGCTCCATTTTTGTTAGTATTATGTGGAATTGTATCACTATACATTTCTATTGATTTGTTTGGTACTCACAATGAGGGGGAAACCCCAAACTGTCAAGTGGTGGTTGAATTATGTTATATAGTACACTATACTACACCAACTGTACACTTATCTGAAGACCTTTCTACAGTTTAATGCTACTTAATAATCCTATCTCCACTTCCTGAATTTTCCCTACAAACGTGCGCCAAACAACATGAGCACAATTCAGTCCTTAGAGTTCAGAGAGAGAGTAAGAAAACATTAGGCCTATTTATCTGTTAACGCATGTGCAAAGTGGGACTAATCACATAGAGTCAACATTCAATTTCATTCTCCCTGCTTGAAAACCTCCCCTGATATACTCCCTCTCTCTCCCAAAGAAACTCACAAAGGCTAACATTTAGATGGCGGGTACAATTGTCTCTAAACTAAAAAATCACACTCGTGTGAACTGAGCGGTGGTGTGTGTGTGTGTGTGTGTGTGTGTGTGTGTGTGTGTGTGTGTGTGTGTGTGTGTGTGTGTGGGTGTGTGTGTGTGCCCCCTGTGTGTGTGTGTGTGTGTGTGTGTGTGTGTGTGTGTGTGTGTGCCCCCTGTGTGTGTTTGTGTGTGAGTGTGCCTGGCCTATGCCTGGCCTATCCTGAACAACAGCGCCCCTCCCTTAACATGTGTGGTCAGAAAAGGTTACTGCACTGCAGGCTACATACCCGGAGACAGACAGACAAACAGACAAACAGACAGACAGACCCACACACACACACGGCCACGTATAGGAGCGTTGTGACCACCGCTCAAAAAAAACAACAGACAAAATCTGCTTTGCATTAGAGCCCCACCGATGCCAGGTCTTTGGGTGAAACGCTGATCCAGATTTAGAAGAGTCCTAGACCACTGATTACCGATGTTGTGACACACATTTCTTTGGTACTATAAAGACCTCGTCTAGGATTTGGTTATAGTGAGGGCCTATTGGCTTCAGCATTTGAGGACCAAACCTGCATTACAGTGACCTACACTTCTGAATGTAGAATGCAGATAATACATCTGTAGTACGAAAGAACTCCACACGATCCCCTCCTCATGTAGGATGTGGAACATATCTGAGTGCCACTAAAAGTACAAAGGGCAGCATCAGGCACATTTCTAATGACCTCAGATGACCTTCCTGCCTACAGATGTAGACTTGATGTAAGCAATAAAGCATTTCCCTTACGATGGTCGGCATTAGTCACACGTACATATGTGTATGTATGGTGCATTACCATGAATACTGACCACGATACGGAATAAGTGTAGGCACTAATAATAACCTTGATTGGGGCGCCTGGTGGCCTAGTGGACCAGGCGCATACCATATAGGCATTGCCATTTCGGCATCAATGCCTGTCGGCGTCGCCGGTTCGATTCCCGATCCGGGCGACCTTTGCCGCATGTCACTCCCTGTCTCTCCCCCATCCTGTCAGTCTATTGTCCTATCCAATAAAGGCAAAAAAAGCCCAAAAACAAATCTTTAAAAAAAAAAAAAACCTTGATAGTTCTACA
>NC_137833.1:37281422-37318922 GCF_963921795.1 Nannobrachium achirus | reverse complement strand
AAAAAATGACAATACAACATATAATGGGGTGGCTGCACTCCGAGGTTTATAGGTTATGGTTGTAAAGAGATTAATAATTTGGGCATTGGTTGAATCATAATTTTTTGGTTGTGAGAGATGGTTTCATTAGCGTAGGTTTTTTACGTTGGTCTTTTTTCGTTTGGATGGTGAGGTTAGCTTCTTTTAGTGAACCATATACTGTCCTTTTAGGGCCCTCTCTTAGCGATAGGATTTACCCTAGACCCACCAACGGGGTCAAGTAAGAGGCAGGAGATCCTCTTTACCTTTTGGAAGTTTTTTCTTTTTCTTTTCTCTCATTTCATCTTGTTTTTTCCTTTTATGTGTGTTTTTCCCAAGATGTATCTATGTTGTGTGTGTGTGGGGGAGTTTGACACTATAATACCATACAGATGCTGTGGTTTAAAGGATGGGGTCACGTAATCTAAAAATAGCTTCGTTAAATGTAAATGGTCTGAGTAACCCGATGAAGAGAAGTAGGGCCATAGCCAAAATGAAAAAAGATAAAATACAAGTTGTGTGTTTACAGGAGACACATATGTCAAAACAAGAGCATGAAACGTTGAAAAAATTTGGGTTCAAAAATTCATATTTTAGTTCATGTAAAAATAGCAGAAGGAGAGGCGTTGCCATAATGTTATCTAACTCTATACATTTCGAGTTGATTAAAGAAAGGAGGGATAATGACGGTAGATATATAATAATTAAGGGTAGGATAGAAAATGTTTTGGTAACTTTTGTCAATGTGTACGCACCACCTGAGTGTGATAGGACTTTTTTCAAACAACTCTTTGATACAATTGTATCTGAAAGTGAGGGGATTCTGATATGTTGTGGAGACTTTAATACTATTCTAAATTATGATTGGGACACTACCAGTATAAACAAACAAAAATCTCGGAAGTCGAAAGACCTCAATATCCTGATCAAAGAACTGGGCCTGATTGATGTCTGGAGGGATTTTCATGCACAAGACAAAGAGTTCACTCACTATTCAGCTACATACAAAGTACATTCCCGTTTGGATCTCTTTCTTATGAATACTATAGACAGACACAGAGTTAGTGACTGCTCGATAGGAACAGCAGATATTTCAGATCATAATGTTATCTATCTAAACTTACACCTAAATAACAGGCCAAGGAACACAATATGGAGGCTGAACACGGGAATCCTGAATAATAAAACGGTAGTGGAAGAGATTAAGAAAGAAATCAGTGAATGTATAAATGAGAATAATAATGGGCAAGTTGATCCAACTATTTTGTGGGACACGGTTAAATCAGTGATGAGAGGAAAGTTAATATCTAGAACGGCATTTTCGCAAAAGATGAGGAGATTGCATTATGATCAACTAGAGAAAAAATTGGATAAGCTAGAGAAACAATTACCACAAGACGAAAATAAAGAATTAATATTGAACCAGATCAAAGATGTAAGAAAGCAAATAGAAAGCATAATGAATGATGAAATTGAAAAGAAATTGAGGTTTACAAAACAAACGTTTTATGAATCAGGTCCAAAGGCAACAAGAGTTCTCGCAAGGCGACTTAGGACGCAACAAATTACAAATTCAATACACAAAATTAGAGAACCTTCAACAAACACATTAAAACATCAACCAGAAGAAATCCATAATATTTTTAAAGACTACTACGAGAATTTATATTCACAGCCTGAGGAGGAAGATGAGGGAAAAATACAACACTTTTTGTCAGAATTGGATCTCCCCTCAATAGGCAAGGTGCAAAATGCCTCGCTAATTGCTACTATTACAGAGGATGAGTTAGACAGTGCCATAAGCCGGCTGAAAACGAACAAGAGTCCGGGAAGCGACGGCTATTCAAATGAATGGTATAAAAAGTTTAAGGAAGAGCTGTCCCCGATCCTATTAAAATCATTCAATTGGACACTAAAAGAGGCTGTGGCCCCACCTTCTTGGAAGGAGGCAATAATCTCAATAATTCCAAAAGAAGGGAAGGATAAGGAGCTATGTGAGTCCTACCGTCCCATATCAGTTCTAAATGTGGACTACAAACTATTTACGTCTATAATTACTAATAGACTAGGGCCATACTTAATTGATCTTCTGTCAGAAGACCAGGCAGGGTTTGTGCTTGGACGCCAGACGCAGGATAACATCAGGCGCACTCTACATATCATAGAGCATATAAACAACCACAATATAAATGCTGCACTGTTCAGTTGGGATGCGAGGCAGGCTTATGATAACGTGTCTTGGAGGTTCTTATATGAAGTATTAGAAAGATTGGGGTTTGACGTCCAATTTATAAAGTGCATTAAGGCATTGTATACAGACCCTATAGCCAGAATAAAGATTAATGGACATCTGACGAACAGTTTTAAGCTGTTCAAAGGGACTCGCCAAGGCTGCTGCTTAAGCCCCGCCCTCTTTGCGATGTTCATAGAGCCACTCGCTCAAGCTATTAGAGAAAATGAGGAGTTGATAGGGATCACTATTGCAGGAGATGAACATAAAATCGGACTTTTCGCGGATGATTTAATCACATACCTCCAGAATCCAAATAGAACACTTCCCAAATTAATGAAGATCATGGAAGAATATGGAGGGATGTCTGGGTATAAATTGAATGTATCAAAAACGCAGGTCTTACCGCTCAACTACGTACCAAACAAAGAAATTAGATCCAAATTTAAGCTCAACTGGAAAGCTAAATCAATAAAATATTTGGGCATACTAATCACCCAGGAGGCTGACAGACTCTATGAAACAAATTACAATATAATAAATGAAAAAATAAAGAGGGACGTGGCAAAATGGTCAACATTAATATTAGACTTTAGTTCAAGAATTGAGGCGGTTAAAATGAACCTTCTACCAAGACTGCTGTATCTTTTCTTGTCACTCCCGGTTAAGATACCAGAGACACAGTTTTTAGCTTGGAATAGGTTGATTTCACGGTTCATCTGGGCGGGAGCTCGACCCAGAGTGAGACTCAAGACTCTCCAACTGGACAAGGGAAATGGGGGACTAGCGTTGCCAAATCTTAAAGAATACTATTATGCGGCACAATTGAGATACATAGTATATTGGTGCTCCCCTACGTATATAGCTCGGTGGAAGGACATTGAGGTGGGTCGGGCTCTCCCCCAAGCCTGTTTAAGTGGAAAGGAATATAAGGGTAACAACTCTATTGTAAAGGAGACACTGGGAGTATGGCACGAGGTGGTTAAAAAATACAAAATGTCAGGTGATAATAAACTTCTGATATGGCCATCTCAGACATCAAAATTCAAACCTGGTGAGCTTGATAAGACCTATGAAAGATGGAGGGATAACGGAATGACAGCTGTATGTACACTTATAAAGGGACAACACTTCAAATCTTTTGAACAACTTAAGAGGGAGTTTGGTTTAGAAAATGGCGATTTATTCAGATACCTGCAGCTAAGGCATTTCTATGATACAGAAATTAAAAAATACCTATCAGCTGAGGGTAATGAAGTAATCCAGGTATTAACGAGCGCATATAAACAAACACCCTCAAGGATTGTTTCTAAACTGTATAGAGGATTGCAGAGTCAACATGGAGGAAATACACTGTATATAAAATTGAAGTGGGAATCTGAACTCAATGTTGAACTGTCTGAGAGTGATTGGCATTCCATTTGTGAAACACAACAGTCCTCAACTAGCTCTAAAGGTTGGAGGGAATTCGGGTGGAAAAATGTGTTACGCTTTTTTATTACACCAAAAATCAAAAGTAAACAATTAGGAATGCCGCAATATTGTTGGAGACAATGTGGCCACTTGAATGCCGATCACTCACATATATTTTGGTCATGTAAGAAAATACAGACATTCTGGGACAGTGTTCTAAGTATATTGGAGAAAATCATGGGTTATAAGATCATTAAGGACCCCACGGTATTATATCTTGGCCTGATACCCGAAGACACAGTTGGAGAAGAGGACATTCACCTGTTTAAAATCCTGACACTGGCGGCTAAAAAAGCAATCACAAGAAGGTGGTTGAAAGAGGCCCCTCCTAGTGAGGAACATTGGTTGGACATTGTGGAAGAAATCAGCCTCATGGAAAAAATTACGTATAACCTGAGGACCAAAGCAGAGACTTACGAAAAGCGATGGGAAAAATGGTATTTGTATAAGAGTGAATAGTGTCCCCCCCCCCCCCCCCCGTGTTGTTGTTGTTTTCGTTTTGTTTTTGTTTGTTTTTTTTTGTTATTGTTTGTTCATGTCCCTTTCAGGTTTTTGCTGAATGTGGTTACCTGCTTGGCAATTTGTTGTTCGAAATAAATAAAAAGTTTAAAAAAAAAAAAAAAAAACACATTTTGTTGTACGAGTGAATCAACAAGTGAGTTTTTTTTATCTAAATTTCGCATCCACTGGGCCAAGCAAAGTGCTCTGATCGTCTACTTTTCCCTTTGCGTTTGTTGTCTCTTCTTGGTTGGTGCATCGCTATGATCGGTATGCCCGATGGTGGTGCAAAAACTAAGTGCGATTAAAATGCGTTAATTTTTTTAATCACGTACATTTTCTGTAATTAATTAATCGCAATTAATCAGTTAAAGTCCCAGCCTTAGTCACAATACTTTCTGTTAATTTATTCACAAAAACAAGAGAAAGAGAGAAGGAGCAGGGTGATGAGAAAAACTAAAATCTGTTGTCATAATAGTAGAGTGACTTAGGCCAAAATAGTTTTTTTTTTTTTTTGCCTAAGTCAAGGTTTAATCCTATTTAATAGTCTTACAGTATGTTACATGACTGACAGAGTGTTATTTTAACATTAATAGTCATAATTATCTATTAACATTTTGGGTGAAATGATTGAGAAATATCATATAGTTTGAGCCATTAGTTTATTAAGGTGACGTATGGTGTATTAACATTACAGACAGAATGATTTAACATAATAACCAGGCACACAGACACACATTTCTTACTATCCATGTGGGTATTTCAAAAACTGTTAAAAAGGGTAATTGGGGTGATTTTGGTGGGGTCTGTCTGCTATTTATGCCTATTAATGAAATTAACTCATGAATAGCACAGCTCATTTTAATTTTATTATATTTATTTATTTATTTGGCTTTTTTTTCACTTTTTTTCCCCCAGTTTAATTATGCCAATTGATTCCTCCCCGCACACATTCACATGTGTGTGTTGTCACTGCTGTTGTGGGGAGGAGCCCCCACCGGGAAGACGTAGACAGAGCCTTACTCACACTCCATGCAGACAGGTGCTGCCCCAGCCTGTAGGAGCTCCTGCAGTGATGAATATCACCCTACCCGCGACATCACAAGGGGGGGGGGAAGTGGGACTGAGGTAGGCCTACTAGGTCCCAAGGTGGAGGGGCCTGGAATTATTTTAAACTTTAGCTATTGAAAAATAGCAGATATACAAGCTCACAGTGAGCTTGTCGATCTGCTATTAGTCGTGAAAATGTGTGCAAATCTTTGACTATAATTTTTTTTAAGCAAACATTTGTAACTCATATTTTGCTTCTGGGGGGTCCCTGGAACTAAATATTTTGAGATGGGGGTCCGTGGCCAAATACATATCATTTTGGGGGTCCTTCACATGAAAAGGTTTGAGCACCACTGACATAGAAACGCAGGTTTTTAAAAAACCTTGAGCTTGTATATCTACTATTTCTCAATAGTTAAAGTACCCAGGGCCCAGAATTTGGTACGACACCCCTGCAACCACAACTTCCGCGGTGGTGGGCAGGCACTGCACCACCCGAGCACCCCTTTTTTGGTCCCCACAAGGATAGTAATGAGGACAGTAAATCTCTCTCTCTCACTCACTCACACACACACACACACACACACACACACACACACACACACACACACACACACACACACACACACACACACACACACACACACACACACACACACACACACACACACACACACACACACACACACACAGAGAGAGAGTTGAAAATGATGGTGTGAATGTGAATTACAACAGCTTATTAATATATAATTATTACCATGTTTTAATTTGATTTCAAAATGCAAAGCAGCCATTTGCTTGTTAAATCACATTAGAGAGGCCTTGCACGTTCATCCTTCACAATGATAATCGACAATCGACAACAAAGCACTAGGAGGCAGCTTTCTGGAATTAAGCCAGTGGTTCTCAACCTTTTAAAAAATAATCATATTTTAACTTATGAATATCACCCTACCCGCCCCGCCCACAACCACACAGGGGCATCACAAGGGGGTGGGGGGGGGGGAGTGGGACTGAGTTACTAGGGCCCCCCCACCCCCCACCCTGACGAGCACTAAGAGTTGAGGCATTACATTTTGTATCACACGGTTCTATGTGAAAACAGACGATCTACATGTTGATCTGCTATTTTCACAATTTCTGCCTCTAATATATTATGACAATTTGGCCAATGTTTAATTTGTCATTTTAGAGGTATTAAAAAGTCCTTTATTGTCACTTTAGAAATGTGTAGATAGCCTCTATACATTTAAACGTTATGTTGGTTTGTTTACTGTTGAGTGAGAAAACAATGTTGCACATTAAGTTAATCATCTGGGGACCCCCCAAAATAATTTGGGGACCCCCCTGGGGGTCCCGACCCACAGGTTGAGAAGTACTGAATTAAGAAATGGTACTGATATCAATAAGGCGAATGTACTATGTTCGTTACACCATACACATAAAAATCAGTCTAAATCACTCGGTTGTCATTTCCTGCATTGACAAATAAGATGTCTGCTGGTGACTGCACAGAACAGATAAAAGAGCGGGCACAGACACAGCGAGACAAGTGACACCATGACAGAACCAAATTTTCATCAGTAGCTCACAGAAATCTCTCGGAGGAGACACATGCCAATAACCGTAATGGCCTCCTGTTGCAGTCACAGCGAGCTGAGCTGCCCTTCTTCCCGACGGCTAGAGACACTGCCTTGATGTCTGGCTAATTATCATTGGCAACTCACAGTCCCACCCGGCCGTGGACAGTATCTTGACAGTAAAGTATTTAGCTATTTCTAAGAGATGGACAAACAGGGTAATGATGACAGCTCTGTAGATAATGATGTGACACATGGGGACACCTTTCAGCAGTCCATGTTACCCTTAATTTAAATGTGTAATGAAACACCGTTTCCAGGCACAAGACTGCAGTACTTTGAATGAAAACAACCTTTCCGAAAGTACAAATCCAATAAAGTGCAAGGTATTCCTGGGAGAAGCCTGTCAAATTGGCAGAGCATCAGTAGTATGCTGTAGGGAAAAGCAATCGCCTTTAATTAATAGTACCAGGCATCGCCATCTAATTTTCCTTCATAGACGTTGTTGACGATACGATACAGAAAAACAGAAAGTAGTTTCCAGGCAATTGGTTACAAGAGATGACCTTTTTGGATGGTGACTCAAGGTAAAATCAGTGTGCACGTGCATTTAAGGTGCTGATGAGAGGTCCAGGTTACAATTACGATTCATGAGAAGGATGAAATACGGCTCTGATGTGGGGAGTGAGGCAACAGAATCAAGTGAGCATTTTATAACCTTAGCTCCTCGCCTAATGAAATACTACTGTGAGACATTTATTGGAGAAAACCTTAAATTACCCATGCAGCAAAGGGGATTTCCGGCCCGCTGTGAAAATACATATATTATGTCTCTTCCACATCTGGGAATTGAATTTGGTGATATTACACAGCACACAGTGACCAGTATTACGTTTGTGAACAAACAAATGATGCACTATTTTTGGCTACTACTGGTGTCAGTTCCGCCAATCCTGTTGTTGTGGTCATTTTAGCACATGGTGTGATTATGCTGTGCAAGACATCACATTCTATACGACACTGGTTCTCAACAAGGGGTTCAGGCATCCAGAGGGGTCCGTGGGGAGGTTCAACGAGGGTTGTCACAATTGCAAATTTTAAGTTCATGATAAATTGTCAAACAAAGAAATTAACAATTTAATTGTGTTTTTGGCATTGAACATGGGGAACGTGAATATATTTGTATATAATATATATATATATATATATATATATATATATATATATATATATATATATAGCCTTTTAGGCTTTGTAATAAGACATTTCAGAGGGCATGACCAATAACTTAAATATACAAAGAAATTACTTAAATGTTTAATCATTTCATACTTCAAAAAATATTAGTAAGCTTGGAAGGAAAATGTTTGACAACACAATTTAACTTAAACCCAGGATACACATAAAAGCATAATGGTCCTGCAAAACATTTTTGAAAAATGTTTCAAGATTGAAACGATTATGAACAATACGGTAATTGCGATTATCTCAAATACTTGTGAATGCACGATTATATACAAATTTTGACAGGTCTAGTGAATGTATGAATATAACCAAATGGACATACAGATGTGCCATTTCAAAACTTCACGTGTCCTGCACCGAATTCACGTTACGCAACTTCCTGGTGCTGACGTCACGGTTGAAGGGGAAAAACTACTAATATCCCAAAGAGTTAACACAGAAATCGCAAATTTAATGCAATTTCCGAAGAGTAATGTATAAAATACGGCTAGCATGATCAAGAACAACACAGAAATCGCAAATTTAATGCAATTTCCGAATAGTAATGTATAAAATACGGCTAGCATGATCAAGAACACAAGATAGTAAAAGGCACAAAGCGTTATAATTTACTTTACCGTTCGAAATAATGATTTGTTGGCTTTAAGTCCAGCTATTTCTATGTTATTTTACCCTCCAAAGCTGACGTCAGCACCAGGAAGTTGCTGAGAAATTCGCTGAGTGCGCGTGCGTTGGTGGGCCGTGAATAGGGTCTATTGGCAAGACAGTAGATTTTTAGGGGATTTGCAGACATGTTAGATTGTAGATCAGCTATTTTTGCTAGTTTCTGCAAAAAATAAGCTCTGTTTTCCATAAAAATTTGAAAAGCAAAACAGGTGAAGAAACCGGTGTAGAAAATGCATTAGCAGGACATTTTCAGGAAAAGATCACACCATTATAGTGGATTTTACAGTGTAGATTGGTATCCATGATAAACAACAGGGGTCTGTGGCCTAATGCATATGAAACCTTGAAATTAAAAAGGTTTGAGAATCACTGTGTACAGAATGCAGTCAACAACCAATTACTGGACCCAACATGTGCGATGATATTTAGTCACCTCAAGTTATTGGAAATCCAAAAAGTGGTTATGGTTAGTGGTGATTAAGTGATTACCAGACTGAATGAGCAGCAGCAATAAACGTACACAGTAAAATGTATTCATTTGTAACTCAGAGTACAAATGTAACCAAATATAGACTCTCAGGGCCCCATCTGGGCCCCTGTGACATACTGTACTATCGTCACGTCCAGGAGATGTACTTGTACATCAAGCTGCCTCACGCTACAGAAACAGACCCTATGGGCCTCATGGCTCTGCAAGTCTTACTTACAGTATGGCCCTATCTTCCCCTGGCGCTAAGCCAGAGCTAAGCCACACAGCGCCAGCGCAAGGCGAGGTGTGTTCTGGCGCGATCAATGCGCAATCCTATTTTCCCCACAGACTTTGCGCATCAAGTTAAGACCAGCTTCAAGCTGGTCTCATATGGCGCAGTGAGGCGCAGGTGTTTCGATGAGGATTAGGTGCAATGATTCACAATGTGCACACATTGATTGCAATCTAAATCCACAACGCTCAGTTGGTGTGGCATTTGAAGCACTTGATTTCTTCATTAATCCTATGAAATAAAATAAAATGCCCCTTGCCATGCACAACTGATTCTGACCTCAGTAACGGGCATGCTTTTGTTTCACCTATATCTCCTGACATCATCACATTATTAAAATCCTGCTCCAATAGACCAGGACTGTGCAATGTGAAATGTTTAAACTCTAAATGAGTGTGGTTTTGCACATCAGGTATGGTGTCAGTCACATGACCTCTGTGCTGACCTTTTTGGCAGAGCTTTGGTGTAGAGGGGAAAAAGAGCAGACTAAGTACAGAGTGAAAGGTCAAGTTTATTAAATATTGACGGTTTCAAGTGGTTAAATATCTGAAAACACAAATTGACATGAATCCAAAATACACTGATGATTGTGCTGTCAAACAATGAAACTATATGGAATCTATGAGAAGGTTGCTTAATCTCTCTCTCAACTAAGGGGTCCTTGGCCTGAAAATGTTGAAGACCCTGCCATACAGACTGATAATTACAGCTACAACGAGACCTGGCTGGCATGTCATGTCATCACTGTGGGGCAGAATGTGTACGTTTTTTGTCAAGAAAAGCCCTGCTTCATCGTACAAGTGAAAATAACGCCTCACGGTGCGAGGCGTTGTGTTTGTAGATCGGCTATTTTCACTATTCGAAATCATATTTGAAATGATAAATACAAAAACAAACTGGTTTTGGACAAGGTTTCCACCCGACAACAACGATATTATAATGCCACCACGACTGCCAACCCTCCAATGTGCATGTAGTTTCCTGGAATACAGTTCTATTTTCTGACCCCATTCGCTCCTAGAGTAATGACTTTTTACATTGTTATCTCACCCCATGCCCATTGTTTACTGAAGCCCTGTCATAAAAGGACAGCCCTAACCCTGTGCTATGTGTGGAGTAGGCTACACTACTCTCCCATGCATACTGATTAATTAGGCTGATTTTAAAACAGCTTGGGACAGCTGGATCTCCTCAAACCGTATGCTACTGTGGCTCTAATCTGCTCTGTCTCTCTCAGACGGTCTCTCTCCTCTCAGGCAGGGGCGTCACACCAAATTCTGGGCCCTGGGTACAAGGATTCACTGCGGGCCCCCCATGAATGTTAACTATTGAAAAACAGCAGATATACAAGCTCACAGCCTGCGAGCTTGTAGATCTGCTATTTTTGAAAAATCGTGAAAATGTGTGCCAAGAAACCTATGTTTCCATGTCAGTGATGGTCAAACTTTTTCATGTGAAGGACCCCCCCCCCCCCCCATCTCAAAATATTTAGTTCCAGGGACCCCCCAGAAGCAACATCTTTGTTACAAATGTTCACTAAAAAAATACATATATTCAAAGATTTGCGCACATTTTCACGACTTTTCAAAAATAGCAGATCTACAAGCTCGCAGCGCGGCACTCGGTGCCGCGCTGTGAGCTTGTATATCTGCTATTTTTCAATAGCTAAAGTTACTAAAGGGCCCCTCCACCTTGGGCCCTGGTAACTCAGTCCCACTTTCCTACCCCTTGTGACGCCCCTGCTCTCAGGTACTGTATGCTGTTCTCCATATGGTCCCTTTGACTGCACCCACATCCTTCACCTTAGCGAGCTCCTCCTGTTTCCTCGTATCATTATTCTCCCTCCCTCCGCACGTTCACGCCATGACACTCGTCACGCTTCGTCCTTTTCCCTCTTCATCTTTCAGTCCTCCTCGTTCTATGCTTCCCAGTGAATCTCTCTCGCCACTCTGTCCTCTTAAGAATTCTTGAGCTTTTCATCAAAAGTGCTATTTTGCTGGGGGGTTTTCCGCGTTCCCTGCTCACTTCTCCACAATAACTATGAAGGATAATGAGGGTTCGTCATTTTAGCAATGATCACATCTCCAACTGTGTGAGCTAGAAAGAGGAGGGGGAGAGAGAAGGGGGAGAAAGAGAGAGGGGGTTGTTTATGTGAGGTGTCTCATACTGTATTTATGCCAGCATTTTCAGAGTTCATAGAGAGAGTCTGGTTGGAGCACTATTGTATGAACAATCCAAAGTATTAACCCCTTAGGGTGCGGTCGCACAAACTTTAATTCTGCCTATGAGGGCGGATTCTGCAAATGCGTCAATGGGAACAGAACAAATGGCTCCCATTGAAAAGCACAGGCAGAATCCACCCGCATATGTAGAATTCAACTTCGGTGTGACCGCGCCCTTAAGGGCCGGTTCCTGGCATAAGCAACATAAGCGGCCGCTTAGGGCCACAACCAATAAGGGGGCCACATCACAGGAAGAAGATATTTTTTAAACATATTGTTACATTATGTCATGTATCCCCTATCCAAAAACTAGCGTTATTATTTTAATATGCGCTCCCCTTCCTCCTTCCTCATAATCCCAAACTTCACTCTAGGCCTGGCTGCCTGTACTTGATTCATGAGCAAGTCAATATGCCTCCAAAAAGAACATTTCGATCTGGTGCTACAGATTATTTTAGGTGGCCCCTCACTAACGGATGTGCGCGTTAGTGAGGGGCCACCTAAAATAATCTTGCATAGGGCCACTTGAGTCCTAGAACCGGCACTGCCCTTAATTAAGCCATATTTTATACTTCTTGTTGGACAACAGTGTTGCAAAGAAGCAGTCAAAATAGCCAAAACTTTTGGATTTCTTTATTTCTTTATTTTGACTTCTAAGTGAAACATTTCTTCTATAATGACAAGACCAAAATATGGCTGACAGGATGAAAGTGCTTAAAAAAGCTGAGATGATCACTCGCCATTCATAACCCTCTCCTTTTTTCACGTTTTTTCAAGGACACATTTATCAGCACAGCTCCAGCTCTGGCTCTGCGATGTTTGCTTTGGTATTCAGTTGTTCTGGTGTAGCCATTAACATCATGCCGATCACGCCTTTTCTCTGTGACTGCAGGCTGCACACAGAGGAAACTATCTGACTTTTCAGGCTCTTCACACTCTGAATATGAAATATGTACTAAGTATATATATGAAATGTTGGGATTTCCTGACAAGATGCAATGTTGCTAAAAGAAAAACAAGGTAACTAAAAACACGAAACCAGTACGACCTGAAAAATGGGTGTGATGGAAAGCCAAGACATAAATCCATTAGCCAGTGAACAGTGGGGGGTTGTTTCACTGATAGTACAGTAAGTAGTATTGATTGCATTGTCCATGTGGAAGCGATTTAAGTAATAGTGAAAGGAGGCAAAAAAAACCTTGTAGAGCAGATACTGTACAGCATAATTTAATGAAAATGCATCCTTCTTGCTCCCAAACCATGACTTATTTAAGTGGCAGAGAGAACAATACATCACTTTCTGAAACC
Organism: Nannobrachium achirus; assembly: GCF_963921795.1. Classification (NCBI taxonomy): domain Eukaryota; kingdom Metazoa; phylum Chordata; class Actinopteri; order Myctophiformes; family Myctophidae; genus Nannobrachium; species Nannobrachium achirus. The sequence continues at coordinate 37,305,871 of NC_137833.1, read as the reverse complement.
TTTTTTCCCCTATCTTATAAATATTAAGCAAGGTGAGCTGTGTAGGGTTTGTGAAAGAAGATTATGCATGTCTTTAGACTCCAAGTAACCTTGGAATGGCAGTTGACATTATTTACTGCATCCAAACTGCAGAGTCATAAACACACAGTGCTCTCAATACACATACATCTCGCATACACGTGAAGGCCATTAGTCTCCTCTCCACATACTCTGTATGGCCTTGAACAATGCCATATTGCCTGCAACTATATCCGCAACTATTGGATGCTGACCAAACATAGTCCCCCAGCTCTATAATGCTGATGAATGGATTTCTGAGCCATCTGCCAACTCTATACGGTATACATGGGTGTGTCGGATGTGCATTTTATGTTTATGCGCAAGGTTAGTCCTGTCTTCATAAAGCCTACAGCAGGGGTCTTCAATGTTTTCAGGCCAGGGACCCCCCACCACCTCGTAGGGTGGGGGGGTTGGGGGGGTTGGGGCTACAACATATTTCTTATTTTAAACATGCATGTACAAGGTACAGCGAGCAGGGTGGCCATACCACTAACATTTCTAAACATACTACTTATTTACTGAGAACCAATGTCAATACTATGAATAATCTTTCAATTGCACAGTAATCATGTATACAAGCTATTCAAAATGGAAAGAATAATGTTTTTTTTAACACAAATGTGGAATTTACAAATATATATATTTAAAGACAAATGGCAATTTTTGAAGAAAAAAAATGTTTAAGAAAGCAACAATTTTGCGGACCCCCTGCAGTACCTCCGCTGACCTCCTAGGGGTCGCGGACCCCCTGTTGAAGACCTCTGGCCTACAGTACCATGTAAAAATGAAGGAGGGTTAGAGAGGAGATAGGAACGAGCATGATGAACACGGTGAGGTGGGTTGAAAGTACTTGGCAGGTTAGGGGAGAGAGAAAGACAGAGCAAGAAGTGCCCGGGAAATTAGTACAACAATCGTTCACTTTGTGATACAAGCACCAAATTTTGCACAAAGTTTCCTCTGGACCTACTTTTCCCAAAAAGCACGTTAGCCACTCAATTTATTTAAAAAATGGTTGGGGTCCCATTGACTTTCTATACAGTAAAATAATAATAAAAATCTGTTTTAAGTAGCATGTGAGGGGTCAAACTAGGGGTTTTTCATGATCCTGAATCCAATGCAAGCATTTGTTTTGCACAAAAAAAACATTCCTTGGGCTAAAAAAGGCCCCACGAAACTATGGTTTAGTGATGAGTCATCACTTTTCACAGTAGTCTGGGGGCTATTTTTAGCCCAAGGAATGTTTTTTGTGCAAAACAAATGCTTGCATTGGATTCAGGATCATGAAAAACCCCTAGTTTGACCCCTCATATGCTACTTAAAGCAGATTTATGTTTTTGTATTATTTTACTGTATAGAAAGTCAATGGGACCCCAACCCTTAAAAATAAAAAAAATAGTGGCTAACGTGCTTTTTGGGAAAAGTATGTCCAGAGGAAACTTTGTGCAAAATGTGGTGCTTGTATCACAAACTGAACGATTCTTCCAAAAAATAGACTTAATTTCCTAGACATAAGTAACAATGAGGTGAAGTGTGCCACAGGAGAGCCGAGGCATGTCAGAGGCTACTTTTAGTCTCTATGCTAACAGCGAAGGGGATGAAGAATGTAATCCTTCTGTTGAGATACCGTTTCTTAAATCGGCACCTTTAAGTACTTGAAGGCTACATGAGCTGAGTCCCGGAGGGTAAAAAAACAACTAATCCCAACAGCACATTGAACTGATATATGAATATTCAAGGCTGCTGCATCCAACCTCAGCCAACCCAGTGAGCTGACCTCCGTCTTGTTGGGTGAAATGAGATGTTGAAAAGCAGACATGTTTGACTGGGCATAAAATTCCACTTTAACACACGGCTGGCTTTCACAAATACACCAGGCAGCACTTTGCCTGCATATCCAATGATGAGTGGACTTTTCAACTGGTCTTAGCATTTGCAACTAATGCGAGGTGGTATTTTGGGTCTTGTGCTGTCATTGACTGTTCGTTATGTCTCCTGAGACAAATTGAATTAAGTGCTTTTAATAAAAGGAAACAGCAGTAGACTAATTCAAGCCTCCCAAGGGAAGGGAAGAAAAAAAAATCTAGAGAGCTTTTTTTTCTGCCAAGGAAAAGGCTGAATCAATGGCGTGTCATTAATTGTGGAACAGGGTGGTATTCTTGGCTTCAATAATTCACACCGCAAATGGCTGCAAGCACTATTGCACCTCACCAATCACCCTGGCGGTTAGCTATATGGGCAATGATAAATGCACGCCTGGCCTGAGAGTTGCAGAGAAATGAACCTGAAAACACACATTTGAGGTAAGACCTCATTAAAATCATATTGGTCCACTTGGCTGGCAGTCGACTCTTAGGAATGTATGCCTCCCTAGTTGCTCGCGACCCCCCACCCCAAGCGGCCCTTCCGCCAGTAGTCTGGGTGAAGCATACCAGCCCTTCATGAATACAGGAAACAAAGAGTGTCATGTCAAGACATTATAGTAATACCAAACTAATGGAGAGGAACACATTAGGTCTCCCTTGGGTACATATTGATGCACAATCTGTCAATGTCCAAAATGGTAACTACACAGTATATACAACTAATACCGTACTGAACTATAGTAATCTCTCTCTCTCTCTCTCTCTCTCTCTCTCTCTCTCTCTCTCTCTCTCTTCTCTCTCTCTCTCTCAACAAATGTCAATAAACCGAAGAGAATAAAATAAGAGCAGTCAGGGGTTAAATCACAGCCATGCTGCACGACTCAGTAACTCAAACTTTGTTTATTTTCCTAACCACACTGGCAAATTACCAGGGTTCCAATTACCTCTCTCACTCGCTATTGATTTACAGCAATTCGAATTTGAAAGCTGAGCTTGGCTTGTCATGTGTTTATTTTCTCTCAGGCCTATGATGCAAAGTAGTTAAATGTTCACACTGTGTGCCTTATCAGTGCCTAGAAAGAGGAGAATAGATATTGAACAACAGGCAACACTCACACGCTTGTGTGCCCAGACACTATAGAAGCCTGATGCATTATGAAGCAGAGTGCAAGAACACACACACGCTTCTTTGTGTTCAGGAGTATACAGTAACACTGTGGGGATGAGAAATTCTCTCTCTCTCTCTCTCTCTCTCTCTCTCTCTCTCTCTCTCTCTCTCCCCAATGAGTTAAACTGGCACATCCATCAAGGAACTGTAAAAAAGAAACTCAAAGTATGTATGTATGTACAGTATGTATGTATGTATGTATGTATGTATGTATGTATGTATGTATGTATGTATGTATGTATGTAACTCAAAGTATGTATGTATGTATGTAACTCAAAGTATGTATGTATGTATGTATGTATGTATGTATGTATGTATGTAACTCAAAGTATGTATGTATGTATGTATGTATGTATGTATGTATGTATGTATGTATGTATGTATGTATGTATGTCAAGGTGCCAACTTGCAACTCTTGTCAGGTCGCACTTGTTGGTTGGTGGATACCCACATACATATGCACAGACAGCTATCATCACCCTACTTGCGCGCTCTGCTGGCACGCACGCACGCACGCACGCACGCACACGCACACGCACACACACACACACACACACACACACACACACACACACACACACACACACACACAGCCACCATGACACCGATTTGAAATTTGGGGTGGAAGTTCTTCCTTGGCCAACTCAGTGTACATTTCACCCGGTCAGTCCAGCCATGCCCGGGATTAGCTGCTCACAGACAGACTACTGACAGACAGACAGACCGACAGACTCACATAATACCTTGCCTTTGGCCGTTCTGGTCTGGTGGGGATAATAACAATAATATAAAAATTAAAAGTAAATGATAAAAAATATGACTAAAATATAATATAACTAGACCTTACCCGTTTGAAGATATGTGCTCCAATATATGTGCAGAGTGTGGGTTATGGAGAAATTAACTGTAACTGGTGCGTGTGTGAGAATATGTGGGAGCATCATAATGTAAGGAGCAACCCATGGAGGAGTGTATATTTTTTGATGGATACAAATAATTTAACAGCTAAATTAGGTGAATAGAAGTATGGGGATGTATGCGCTTGCCATACCCGTCGGAAGATAAGACACACATCAAATGCACCCGGTGCATTAGTGACCCGTGCATGCAGGCAAACCACATATATGAGAGAGAGAGAGAGAGAGAGAGAGAGAGAGAGAGAGAGAGAGAGAGAGAGAGAGAGACTGCAACATTCCTAACTGTGAGATTGGTGTGTGTTAGACTTCAGTCCGCACGTCACCACCCCCTGTTGGTGGGTGGTTTGTAGTGGAAAAGCATTTACTGACTGACTGAGTGACTGACCTCCTACTGACTGACCCGCAAAATTATAGTATAGATAGCAACTAATAGTAGGCTACTGTATTATCCCTGTTCCCTTCAAAATAGGGCGGAAAGTTCTTCACAGTGTTTTGATTCTCTATCTCTGCACAAATGATTCGGCGGGGATTTGTCTTACCGTTCTATACCTCATTCAATCCTCCTCCTGTGATCATTTGGTCCAGCAAAGCTTAATGTGGGAACCTCCGGTCTTGCTGCCTCTCAGCCTTGTATTTTTATTCAGTGTTTCTTTTACTGTGGTAGTCTTGATTTAGTATACTGTTTTTTTGTTAATAAATACCATGGCTGTCCCCATAGAACCAAACCCCTTGTGTCTTATACTTGGACTCCCAGATTGTCAATGCCAATCATAAGAGGCTATTCAATGTGTTAACGTTCGCTGCCAGGAAGAATATTCTCCTTTTTTGGATCAAGGATGTTGCTCCTTCCAAAAAATCATGGCACAATATTATAATGGATTGTATTCCTTGTGAATACATAACATGTATGTTACACTCCAAGATAGACGCCTTTTATAAAATCTGGGACCCCTACTTAAGATTCATCGGGCCCACGCTGTCTGCTTCTGTGCTTAAAGGGTTCCCCTGTCGGCCTTGACTTCTACCTGTCTCCGTTTCACTTGTCTTGAAGTTTCTCGACTGATGTTGAACTGTGCTCAGTGAATCTAGTTCCGATCTGGGTCCGGTGCCTGCCCTCTCCATTCTGAGGGGGTCGTGGGGGGGCTGGGGACTGATTGCTTCGCTCATCATGTATTAATTTTTCCATTCTACATGTTATTGCCTGAGCTTGTTATGATTATTATTCTTTTGGTTTTGTTGTTCCAGTTTGTTTGTCTCTTTTTCCTTTTCTTGTATAGTGTTGTTGTTGTCTAAATAATGTATGTTTAAAAATGTAATAAACATATTATTAAAAAAAAATAATAATACCATGGCTAACTAACTTAAGTCCTAGTTTATACTTTGTGGTATGACCATGTCATGTGTAGCCGATCTACAAGCTCACAATATAGATACCGTCAAGCAAGTGTCTCTGTGCTAAACACCCATTAGTGATGCTGTGATGGCATGCAGGTAGAGATGGACCGATTGCAAAATTCTTGGCCGATAGCGATCCGCCGGTTTTATGAAGGTCTGACCTGCCAAAACCGATTTTTCCGATACCGATTTCTTTAGCTAAGAACTAGAAAAATCACAGACAATATCCAGTCTAATATGACCGTCTGGACTACAGGAGGAAAGCAGGTGACACATGCTTTTTTTCTCCTTTTTGGAGACGACATTGACACAGGATTATGGAATATATCCTTACATTGCAAAGGTAACCAGCACCATCTGTATTCTGTAGGCTGCCACCAAGTAGACTGGCTGCTACTTGCTAATGTTTACTTTAGTCACAGGACCAGAGCATCATGCTGTGCAGTGCCATAGACACAATTGGCATAAAACCGATATTTATGTCAGTGACCTGCCGGTCACCGATTCGGCCAGTTTTATATGATACCTGCCGATTTTTGATATTGGCCGATACCGATGTCCATCCCTACATGCAGGCTCACTATTTTTAAGAATATGCGAGCCAGAGAGTAATAACATCATGTGATTTACTGTCATCTTTCTGACTATAGCACCTTTCAGACGGGGCGCAGGTGCCGCGCCCTAGCAATTCATTTTCAATGAGAGGCGGGCGATTATTTGTGCCGCGCGGAGAAGTTTGGGGGCGGGAGTCGAGCGGGCACGGCCCGTGAAATTCCCACGAACGTGATCGTTTGTGCATGCGCTCGTGGGCCACAAGAGCTAGATTGTTGTCAGCTTTTCTTTTCCACGCTTGGTTGCTGGCGCGCAGGAGGACAACAGTGGCTGCTAATCATAATATCGCACAGTGTTTACTCGCCGAGTGATTGTGTTTGTGTCTCACCGCGACGCGATCCCCGCTGATCCAAGTGGGAACGTCCGCGTCAACCGCCGTCCATCTGTAGGGCGCTTAACACATGAATATATGTGGTAATATTTCTAATATTAATACCAGTAAGACGCGAAAAGCAAGGTCACGCCATGTCTTGGCCATTTGGCCAGTGATGTATATCGGACCAGTTACCCATATATGGAGACCCCTGGTACTCATAGATATTCACAGATATAGGCTTAATATTGATGACATCAGGGATCTCCATATATGGGCATAAAAGGGATTTGGTTCCCCTGACATCACAGGGATCTCCATATCTCCATACAGGTATGGGCATAAAAGGGATTTGGTTGACCTGGCATCACAGGGATCTCCATATATGGGCACAAAGGGGATTTGGTTCCCCTGACATCACAGTGATGTCAGAGCGTGATGTCAGAGCGTGAGAGTCAGACCGTAAAAAAGACTGTAAAAAAGCGTTCCTGGACATGATGTTCCGTTTCTCATAGTAAAGTGAGACATTTGGTCGCAATCAAATAACGTGGCAGGTATTTTGTGTGAATTATACAGACATCAGCCTTATTAGACTATAGAAATGATATAATAATCAAATGATTATCAGATGTAATTCGTACAGAGAAAAAGCAGGAGCGCAAAAGCTCTCAAGTTTATCCAACCTGACATTCCAGTGGGGATGCAATTGCTTCAGTTCACCCCATTGCTCAGGCACCTGTGTCTGTGGATGCTGGGTATCTATTTCTGTCTGGGTATCATCCTCTGATGTGAGTGCCTCCGGATACGGTTGCCATTTGCTCCCCTGCCAATCAAAGCCCACAGTGGAATAAACACACCACCCCTAGAGCCCAAGCATACAGGAGACCCTACCTGGATGTCAGTATAACTTTGATGTCATTAGCTGTAATGTCATTGACATTACAGCTAACATCTAAAAACAGCTGGCGACTGTATGATGACACACACCACTATGTATTCAACACAAATAAAGCACATTACACACAATTATCAGATTAAAGAATGTTGTCGTTTTTTGTTTGTTTGTTTTAATTCATGGGAATAGAGATAATCAAAATACAAAAAATAAATTAGAGTGGTTCCAATCCTAAAATTCGATTTTAAATCTGTCATACAACAGAGAATCAGGCCTCCTATGAAAAATATCATCCTTCCTCCATAATAAATAATATCAAAGTATAATGTGCTATTAATGTGCTTTGATGATACAGTAGATGCGCTACAGTATATCATGATATTCCTTTATCCTTAAGGTCAGAGGAGCTTCTGCAGAGATAATAGCTTTGTTAAAGGAGAAGCATGCTGTTAAATTAATGCCCACAGGTTATACACCTCTGACACAGCAGGTTAATTAAGAACACACTAAATTCACTCTGCAATATCCACTGATAAACGCACAGCTTATACTGTGGGCACCTACTGTGCTCCCCCCATTTGGAGTCAGTGGTGATGGGATATGAGGCCCCTCCTCATTGTGCATAGCACAAGGTGTTACCCTGACATACAGCTCCAAAACGACCACTTGAATGCCTTAATTCACTTAACCTCAAGATACTGGTCTCCTCTCAAGTGTGTACAGTATGTTCTCTTTTATCATGACCTCCGGTTTATCAGGTCCCAGGAATTAGTAGTTCAGACCAAAGATTCGGCTGTTCCCGACTGAGTGAGTGGCAAGAGATTCAAGGTTTGAGTCTGTCTTTTTTACTGCATACACCTGCCAGTGGGAGAGGGGAGAGGAAAAAAGGAGCAATCAAATGAGAAAACGGAAGGGAGAGTGTATAGCTATATCATTTTATTCATGAGTTTTTATCATTTTAAGGTTGTGCTGTGGAAATAATAACCATCTCCGCGCATTTCCTGAATGTGGTCTGCCCAGTTTTAGAGACGGGCTAGTCTGCTAATTATATCCCATAGCCCGGAGGGACTGTGACAATACTGTTGCTATGGAAAGAGTAAACTATAGCTGTCTCAATCCGTCGCCTTGATGTCAATTATCCAGTTTTAGAATCTTACAAAACATACTTTTGGGGATTCTGTTCTGCAAGTGGTTGGAAGTTTCAACTCGTCTCATCACAAATCTTTAGGGATGTCCCGATCCGATCGGGAGATCGGAAATCGGGGAGATCGGGACCGATTTCAAAAGATCAGAATCTGGAAAAAAAGATCAGGAAAAACCTTGTCTTTATATATTTAAAAAAAAAGCTTGGATAGAATGGATACTGTTATTTAAATTAAAAAACAACCTTAACGGACAACATAAAAGCATTTTTTCTTTTCTTTTTCCTTAAAGCATTGCCGGAAGATCGGATCGGGAAGGATCGGGATCGAATCGGAAGAAAAAAAACATGATCGGGACATCTCAACAAATCTTTGGTCTGAACTAGGCTTTTCATGATGGTGAATAACGGTGACGTGGTGAGCAATGTCATAAACGCCATATAAACTCCATATTAATATTTGAGCTTGGACTGCAGGGTTTGTGACGTAATTAAGCAAGCGATGTAGTACGATTGCATTGCTTTTATTCAACAGTTACCAACAAAATATCATAACATAATTTATTCATATTCATATTGTGGGGCAATTAGCTCTCAAATTAAAACACTTTTTGCGAGTGTCATCTCTGTTTCCTTGGAAACACATGGAGTCTGACTGATAGTAGTCCATTTTGACTCAGCCTGCCAACTTGAGCTAATGAGCTAGAGATTGCGATTTCCCAAACTGAATACCAAACACAGAAACACAAAACCTAAGTGTTAGCTCAATCTTGTTGTAACTAAGATATACGTAAATACTACTTCTGCAAACTTCCTTAACTACTTTGTCACCAATTCACTGGCATAGCTGCCAGACGATGCCAGAGGTGGAGGTGCTTCTGTCCAGGCTGAACAGTAATCAATGGAGGAGTAACTTTTTCATTTACCCAAGTGTACTGTGGTTATTGGCACGGCTTTGTGTGCCTCTTGGCCGTTCACAATGTGCGGCTGGAACTAGCCGTTCTATAATACTCTGCAATGGCCTGATGCACTACTGTGAACCCTGAGAGTCCAGTGCAGCTTGGCAAGAGTCCTTTGTCTGTCGTTAAGTGTTTACTGTTGGACCTGTCACTTTGCCCAAGTTGTGCCAAAGCAATTTACCTTGCCTGAAGCTCATACAGAAACAGAAGTAATCCTGAATCCACTTCCTTCGCAGCAATTTCAAAAGTCTTCAGACTGACCGCGTAGAGTAGACCTGTGCTTTGAAAGGAAGCCAATGTTTGAATTTAAACCTGTGAATAACTACTGTTTGCCTTCCTCTGGTACTTCACACTTCATTGTTGTTCATCGATTCCAAACGGGCCATCCATAACAGTGAAACATTCAGGGAATGACAACAGTGCAATAAAACTCCAGAATACACGTCACAGAGAAATGCGTCCATTCCAAATTGCATTGCTGATTCTGGCACAGATTAGCATAGCCTGTAAAGAATTGCTGAGATCACTAAAACAGGCTATACTAATTAAAGCCAGAATCATCAATTCATTTTCTTCTGACACCTCGAACCCCACAGAACTGGAATGCAGATCCGCTCGGACTGGGGGTGCTGGAAAAGTTAGAAATGCATTGTCTGTTAGCGTCACGGTGGTGTGAATGGGATGACTGGGAGGTGACACAGGTGATGAAGAAAGTTGTTTGTGCTAAACAATCATTTGAGAAAGCGTAAAATCAATGGCAATTTCTCATTTATATTCTATTAGCAATATTGTTATAGCTCCTGTTAAGGAAGAGCAAAGTTACATCACAGTTGTTGTATTTAGTCCTGACTGTACATATCCATGGCTTATGGACTGCAGGGCTAGTATGTTCACAGTACACTGGCAGCCTGAATCCGATTTTTGGCCTACTCTATACAGATTGGAATCATTGATTTAAGTCTGAACAGCAATAAAAAACAACAACAACACATTTAAACATTGTTGAAATGCAATTAAAATCGGATTTCTAAACACGTGTGTCTCAGTCTGAAGCCTGGAGCATAATTGACTATACTCGAGTGACAGTGACACTGCCGTATGACAGAGCATTATTCACAACTATATAATTATGTTACCACAATGTAGATAGGTTGACCATGTATGAATACATTGCATACTGAAAATCTGATCGCATCACTTGCAAATAACAGTGTGGACGTGACGAAGATGAAGATCAGATTTTTGAGAAGCAAATCAGATTTGCCTGCAGTCTGAAGAAAGCCGAGGACTCCCTTTGCACACAGTAATAATGCAATGCGTGGTTCCTTTCACGTTCGGTTCAGCTTGATGGAGGCTGAGTTGTGTGACATGGCAAGAAATGCCCTCTCTCTTCCTGTGCTGCTCTTCAAGAAGTCATATTCACATATAGTCTTCTATTCAGTGAATCATAGGCCTAATGTACCACACATACTCATACTGTAGTGCATCATGTCAATGCAGTTTCTAAACAACACCATGCACATAATAAATTTGAAGGCCAAGTAAATAAAAGCTGGAGGCAGTATAAGAAAGAAAGTGAAGTGTGTGTGTGTGTGTGTGTGTGTGTGTGTGTGTGTGTGTGTGTGTGTGTGTGTGTGAGAGAGAGAGAGAGAAAGAAAGAGAGAGAGAGCATAATGAATGAGTGTGTGTGTGTGTGTGTGTGTGTGTGTGTGTGTGTGTGTGTGTGTGTGTGTGTGTGTGTGTGTGTGTGTGTGTGTGTGTGTGTGTGTGTGTGTGTGTGCGCGCGTGCGCGCGCGCCTGTGCATGTGTGCGAGCGTGCATGTGCATGTGCATGTGAGAGTGAGAGAAAGAACGAATGGCGGATATTCAAAATACATAATTTGGACTGACTGAGAACTGAGTTTTTAGACAAGGGGAAGGTCATTCCACTGTCTGTTTTAGGCTCAGGTAAGTGGGATTTATCCAAATTAGAGATGAGACTGAATTAAAAACCACTTCATCATCCATCACAGTGTGTACAGTAACTGCTAGAAAGTACTGGTGAAATTAATCAGGAGCTCCAATTATTGAGGAGGAAGATACTGCAGCCACCTCAAACTCAAGGCTTATACAGAATGTCATCGCTATGATGTTCCAAGTATTTACTTTGGTTTATGTCTCTGAAAACCTGTTTAACGGCCAAAGAACTATTGATGGCATCCGCGATATCCCACTTGGAAATCCCAGTTCCTTCCAGTCTGATTGGGCCTCAGCGAATGGAAGTTACCATAATTCATCATCGTAATGTTACCGCACCAAGATACCGCGTTCAAAGAGAGACAGACAAACCAATCCATCAGTGTGCCGTTATGATCCATGTCTTGATATCCATCTGGGGGTTTTCAAAAGGACACATTCCTAAGAGGTTGAATAAACCACATAACTGACCTGGGGGATGACCTGGGACCAAAAAGATAAAACAGGCATTTGGTTCAATAAAATGTACAAACTGTATGGGAGATGCTACACAACCAACCAGGCTTCCACATTTCGTATGCACATTCCTTTTCAATGCTGTTCTTGAAATGACATTCATGGATTGTTTATACTAATGTGTGACGAGGAAGGCCTCGCCAGTTGAATTACATCAAGTATACAGACTACAGTGTGTCTCTGCTTTTCCTTTCCTTTGAGGTAGACACAATGTTTAAGAGTGACCTAGTGCTGTTGTCACAGACCTAGAGTGGAAAAAAGGATCAAGTGCTGTCATTCACCTTACATGTTATTGCTAATTTGTCTCACCTATGGCTTTGACTATTTGATCCTATATTGAACGGTTACACCCTGCCACTCCGACATGTCTCCTTTCCGACATGTCTCCATTCCGACACTAACCCTATCTCTAACCCTAACCCTAAACTTAACCTCTATGGAAGTGTCGCCACTCCGACAATAAGAAGTCAATTTCGGAGTGGCGACATGTCGGAATGGAGAGCGACACCCACATTGAACATTTCTAAAGGGAAAAATGTGTAGTTTTTAGATATCACATTTCTTTTTCTTCTTTTTCATCTAACAACATGTAATTTGTCCCTAACAGGCCACCATAGTCCTTGTCTTTGATCCAGCAGTGATGACCTTCCTATGTCATACTGAAATAATCCTGTTTTGATCTCGAAATGCATAAAGCATGCATCATAAATGTTTGATCATATCAACTGTTAATCATACATGGCAGTACTGTACTAGACACACCGACAGGGAGACACAGAGAGAAACAGGGCATGGGAGAGAGAAAACGAAACACCAAACCAAGGTAGAAAAGAATCTGTTCTTTATATTCGTTTTCATTAATGCTGCCTGATAATTGACTCTGTGATAGAGCAGAAAAGTAATTGATGACTTCATAGATAATCAGTTAATTCAGTTAAGTATTTTAATTTAACACTCTGGCTCTGCAAGCTCCATTCATTAGGTTGAGCTTCTCTATACGAGTCAATAACGTTTAGTGGTGTGCAACTGTTCAGCCAATCTGGCACTAGCAGGTCACTCCCTACAATCGCCCACTGCCTCTAATGGATTGCTCTGACAAAATGGATATTATGCTATTTAATTCTCCACTGATGTAGAATCTAAATAGTACTACTATACGTATAGTTCTTTAGGCCGATTATAGTTTTGAGGTCTATCTGCAATCCCAGCTACATTGTAACACTTACTGTACTTGTTTTATTGGCACTCTACCCAGACAGCACAGCGACATAATACCGATGCCTACTCTCCCTCTGTAACAATGTAGGCGCTATGTAGCAGTGGTGGAAAAAGTACTCACATTTTGTATGTAAAAGTATCAATACTGCACTGCAGATGTACTCCGTTACAAGTTAATGTCCATAATTCAAAATGTACTTGAGTAAAAGTGTGAAAGTATTCAATAAGTACTTAAAGTACCAAAAGTAAAAGTACAAAATGTTTGAAAATAGCCGATCTACAAGCTCACAACGCGTCACATCGCGACGCGTTGTGAGCTTGTAGATCGGCTATTTTCAAATGGCCACCGTATAAAATCAGGCTTAAGTGGTTTATGTATGTTTTATACTATTGTAATTTAGATCTGCAAAGTAACTAGTAACTAAAGTTTTCAAATAAATGTAGTGGAGTAAAAGTACAATATTTGCCTCTGAAATGTAGTGGAGTAGAAGTAAAAGTATTGGAAATTGGAAATACTCAAGTAAAGTACAAATACCTCAAAACTGTACTTAAGTACAGTACTTAAGTAAAAGTACTTAGTTACTTTACACCACTGCTATGTAGCGTCGGGAGCGTTTGCTCATTGGGAAGATGCATTTGCGACGTCGCTGCGCAAGCGAGGAGCAAAATTTGGCAAGCAAATGCATCTTCCCAATGAGCAAACGCTCCCGATGCTACACAGCGCCTACATTTTAACAGAGGTCGCAAATGCATCGCTGTGCTGTAAGGGTATTTACTTCATGATTATGTTTTCGCTCGTGAGTCCGTCCGTCCAGTTTGCGGGAGTGGCCCGTTTAGCAAAAAATTACACAAATCATGAACGCTGCATCGGAGTGATGCCGAATTGATGTTAAGCTTACAATCAAACATTGTTCATTGTTGAACAAAATGCCTCAAATCATGAACGCAGCGTGCAATTTTCATGAAATTAGGCCGAGGAAGAAATGCCACTTCAAATCATCAAACGAATCAGCTAATGGTGGCGCTATAATAGGCCGATTAGTGTTTTTACCTATAACTCCAATGTCAAACTTTGTACGTGCACTCCCTAGAGGCCAAGGAAAACCCTTTTCCTTGCATTTTTCACATCAGCCTTTTATAGCGCCACCAGGAGGCCGACTTATGTAAAACACATTTTTGGAACACAATGCCTCAAATCATGGATGCAGAGTCTGATTGCCATGAAAGGTCTAAGATTGGCAAAGAACACATGCCACTGCTTCTAGTTCCCCCTGTATTCCTTGGAACATGATAAAAATCCTGAGCTTAAATACAAAGATACATCCAACGTTTGTAGCTGCCAAAAAAACTACAAAGCTACAAAACAGTTGAGATGGTTTCAGCTATAGCTACAAAGACAAAGCTACAAATATGCTGTGTAGCTTATATCTATCTGTGATGTACAGAACTACAAATAGCTGTGTCTATCTGTGATGTACAGTACACACTGTCTGTACAGGTGATCTACAGTGCTTGGTTGGCTGTGGCTTGGGTTCTCTGGCCTTTTGCAAAATGTATTGCAGTACATACAATGTATTGCAAGACATTTCACCAACAATGACAATAGTATTCACTGAAACGAGCTGACGAACAGCCTCCCTGACCTCCAAATGGTACAGAGAAAACACAGTAGTGTAGGTCAGAATTAAAATTCTTGGAGGGCGTCCAGTGAGACAGGATAGGGCACACAGGTTGCATTTAATATTGCGGTCATGCACAACTACACTACAATACTTATTCTATATGCACCAAGGCCTGCCCTTCCCCACTGCTCTCATTCACCAAATAGCCAAAGAATGGCACATGATTTGACCAGCACAGCAGGAAAATTAATTTAGCCTACGGGGAATGTTGCAGTAGGGAGATACCTTAAGTCAATGTCAGGTTAGGGACTGTATGTTCTGGCAGCTACAGCAACACAGAGGTTCTATTGGGGGAGTCAAGGGCAGAGTTAAGAACCAGAAAATTAAATGCATTTTAATTTTCTCCAGCACCACTCTGGGGACAGTATTTAGTCGCTGATACCTGCTATCGCACCGTAATGAAAAATAGTCAGTATTTATTTTGTTTTTTTGCCCGTGGGTTTGGTGCCCCCCGGAAGCTTGGCACCTAGGTTGCAGCCCCCTGAAGGCTGTGCGGTAAGCCAGGCCTGGTCAGGGTCTGCTTCACTGTCTGCATATGATGTTTTTCTCTCTCTGTCTCGGTGTTCCTCCTGCATACACAGCATGTCAGGTCAGGGTTGCAAGTTCTAAGAGAAAGCCAAACTTTCTCCACAACTCATTATGGCCTAAATGTTTGAGTTCAGAATCAGTTAAGAGAAAATGACTGCACGATAGGGGCTGCTACGGCTCGAATCGGAGGGCTGTTTGACCCCCTGAAGAGCATGGAGTAAAGCCCTGCTAAATTATAGCTTTCCTATATTTTACTTGTGTATTCCAAGGGAGTGAAGAACTGCTAAATTATAGATTTCCTATGCTAACTTGCAAAGTCCCAAGAAAACTGCCCAAAAAAATGTAATTGTTGTATTAGAAACATGTTCCATGGTTCTTATTTCATTCATTCATTCATTGTAGCTAAAATATTGTATTGTTACTTCCATCAATAGAACTACATTATTTAGTGTATTGTACTGTATTGTACTCAAGCGCAGTGCTTGTTCTTCACTGTTTACAATGAGAGTGGCAGGTTTTTTGGGCTTGGGCGTTCACGTGTTAAACTTGGGCGTTTGGAAGTGTTTTTATAAGAGCACCTTGCGTTAACAGCTGTGAAGAAATGCTTTGGTGGACACATCAACTTAATGTAACCCCAATTTAACACAACTCAGGAGGGCATTTACCAGCGACACCGAGTGTTTCCTCTGGATCTCAGGTGGTCTGTTCTTTTTTTGCTGTTGTGGTAATGCTTTTATACAGAATAATACAATGTATTGTTTTTCTGGATGCAGAAGCATTTGTTGTGACCATTTTTACATTGTTCTAGTCACTAGTTTATGTGCCTCTGATTCTACAGAATGTCTAAATGGGTGCTATGAGAACATTGGCATTACATCATGCAGTGTATGTTGTTTTATTTGTGGAGTTTTTTTTTAATCATGTTATGTGATTTACTCTGCTAGGATTGTGTAGGATTGTGGACATGTTTTTTATTTTATTGTAGTACGTGTCACTGATGACACCCACCGAGGGACTACAGATGTAAATAAGCGCTAACTGTCTCTGGTGCAATATATTGTGCATTTTCCCATAGCCAAATAAACTAACAAACAAACAAACAAACAAATAAATAAATAGCTCCCTGACACTTTTATGCCTAATTTATACACTGTAGTATTGCTTGCCGACAAGATCTTATTTTCAAGCTTTACTCAAAGCCCACCAAAGACGCCCATCAGAAGCAATGTCATAGCAACTGATTTCTAACAGCACTGCATGTGACAACCAACAAGACGTGGTGCTTTCCTGCTTGCGCACACAGCCTTTCTACCTCATTGTTATTCTGTGTCAGTATAGGCTACCGGTGGTTCTCAAACCTTTTTGTGTCCCCCAGAAGAGGAGATTTGAAAAAATGCAACAATATTAACTCTCCTACTGCCAGATTATTTATTTATTTATTGGGTCTGGTGCCATCAAAAAGCGGCTTACCTTTGCGACGTTATAGTAGATAGACAGACAGACATTTTTTTTATTTTTTTTTATTTTTTTGGGTTGTGCAATAGTGCACTTTGGTCTGCCAGGCAGCAGAGGGCGGCGTCATGCGAGAATGAATGTGAATTTGCCTGTTATGTGTTGAAGAAGAAGAAGACCAGTCACTGGCCACAGAGCCTTACAGCCAGAGGAAATCAACAAGGAAGTGAATTGTTCTCCGTTGATACAACGCATAATGGATTTTTTACACCATCACCGCGGAAAATGTGTTTACAGTAGACGGCCGCGCGACCCCTCATCAGCTTACAGTCATCAGACGAACGAACCGAACGAGCGCCGTATTGGCGGAGAGGTCTTGCGAAATCGGGCGAACGTGAACGTTCAAAGCGTTGGGAGAGTTAAAAAAATTCCAATACTTTCAAGATTATAATTTTTTTATTCAAAAATAGCAGATGTACAAGCTCGCAGCACGGTACAAAGTAATCCGTTGTGAGCTTGTACATCTGCCAAGGACCCTCAAGAGAACAACTGCTGTATTATACTGCAGCTCACTCTTATCCCCTAATATTAAAAAAGATACCCTGATGTATTATTTACATCCTTCATCAGCTTAACCAACTTGATGAAGGTCTCTGCACTGAAATCTTGGGCATAACGGCTGAAGCACACTCCAAATTATGCCTGGCTATTTTCTAGAGCCGGTCATTATTTGATTGGCAATTGTGTAGCTGTCTTTTTTTCAACTCTCTCTCTCTCTCTCTCTCTCTCTCTCTCTCTCTCTCTCTCTCTCTCTCTCTCTCTAGCTGACACTGGAACACTACACAGACGTATCCCTCTTTTCCAAAGAATAAAAGAGACATGACTTGCGGTTTTGACGGCTCATAATATTGACATCATTAATCAAAACATTGACCACATAATACAAATAAAAACATACAGTATTTAGAGTAAATGGTGCATTTATATAGTGCTTTTATCCAAGGCGCTTGCATATATTGTGCATTTTCACCCATTCACACACACATTCATACACCGATGGCGGAGGAAACCATGCAAGGCACAAACCTGCTCACCGGGAGCAACTCAGTTCAGAGTCTTGCTCAAGGACTCTTCAATGGGGAGCCCAGATTTGAACTGGGAACCCTTTGGGAACCCTATGCCGCCCCCCTAAGTGTGTGTGTGTGTGTGTGTGTGTGTGTGTGTGTGTGTGTGTGTGTGTGTGTGTGTGTGTGTGTGTGTGTGTGTGTGTGTGTGTGTGTGTGTGTGCGCGCACGCAGAGGTTTGCTGAGTTAGAGAAAGATTACTCTGCAATCGTTACGGGAGCCCTTGAGGAGGTTGCCTGAATGCCAAATAGCTCTCTTTTGAAGTACAGTAAACTACACTACTGTAGACGGAAATTAAGTCTCACAGGACTAGTTTCTCTATGCTATAGGACCCTTTGGTTCTCTAATTGTGATATACAATGGTGAACGCAACACGAATGCTGTGTTCCCAGATGATCTAGGGGCACGGCCTAAAACAGAGGGTGCAAAATGCATCGGGGTGTGCATGTCCCCCGTCAATTATGCTAGACGGCACGTTATCTACAATAGGTGCTGAGGTCGGTGCATGCCTACAATTGTGACACGATAGTGACATGCCCATTAGTGTGCAAATCAACAGCAAAACAAGTTTGAAGACCGATATGTGATAGGCAGGCACCCCCACAAAGCTTAAACATAACTACGCTGCTGAGACATTCTAGCTAGCAGTGGTGGAAAAGGTACTCACATTTTAAACTTAAGTAAAAGTCTCAATACTGCAATGTAGAAATACTCCACTACAAGTAAGGGTGCCCTCACACCAGAATACCTAGAGTGGAATCCGCCAATGCATTTCAATGAGAATGGAGCGTTTTTTGCAGAAATCCTCTACTGGCAAAAAACGCTCCATTCTCATTGAAATGCATTGGCGGATTCCACTCTAGGTATTTTGGTGTGAGGGCACCCTAAAAGTCCGGAAATTCTAAATGTACTTGAGTAAAAGTAAAAGTAGTAAAAGTATTGGCGTCAAAATATACTTCAAGCACCAAAAGTAGCAAATAGCAGCATCGCGATGCGTTGTGAGCTTGTAGATCGTCTATTTTCAAAAAGTCACAGTATAAAATAGGGCTAAAGTGGTTCATGTATGTTTCATACTATTATAATTTATACCTGCAAAATAACTAGTAAAAGTTTGAGTAAAAGTACAATATTTGGATCAGAGATGTATAGTGGAGTAGAAGTAAAAATATTGGAAATTGGAAATACTCAAGTAAAGTACAAATACCTCAATATTGTACTTAAGTACATTACTTGAGTAAATGTACTTAGCTACATTAATTTACACCACTGCTAACTGGAAATTAAATGTTCACCTAAGTGTGCACAGTGTATGTTCATGGACCCATGTTGAAAGGATTTCTTACCACATACATTATTCAGAATGTGTAATGTATTCATATTTTTCCATCGCTACAATGTTTTTGTCTGGAATGGAGTTCAGCGCCTTGCCTGGCGGGGATGCCCTGACCCACGTTTGATTGACAGTTTTCAATTGAGCTCTCGGTTTAAAAAAATGACATTCTATTTCAATCCTGGCCGTGCTTCTTTGTCGTCATGTCCAAACTGGGAAACACGAGATGCATTATTCCAGCACTGTTTCTCAAACAGTGGGCCACGGACCACTAATGTCCATAGCATAATTACAGGTGCAGGTACAGGTTTAAAAACATATACTGTATATATTTTTTTTCATGTGCATATATGGGATCGATTGACCGACTTCAAACTCGGTGCGTGCAGCGGCAAGAACTGGAAGAAGTGCGGTGCCCGCCGTCAAGTACTGTAGTTCCGATATCCAGTTGTCCAGAACCGCCGATCCAACCCATGCCCATATATGGCCATTCCAATATATGTTATACTGATGACATCAGGAATCTCCATATATGAGTATAAAAGGGAATACAGATATCTCCATATATGGGAATAAAAGGGACACGCAGGTAGAAAGACAGAAACAGACATCTCCATATATGGGCACAAAAGGACAGAAACAGACGGGTACAATGGGTACTCTCTGATAAAGTCCCCAACACTATGACTCAGACATATTGGTCGGATCGTCAGTGCAACGTAGATGTGAGGGCTGCGTAGAGGTCCGAACTCCACAAAAGATTTGACGGGCGCGCAGCGGCCTGAACCTCTAGTACAGAGTCATACACAGAAAATATTATTGCTGTAGATCGGCTATTTTTATTATGCAACACCAATGCACAACTAATCATGAATCTGTCTTTAAGATCAGTAATGTTCATATATTAATTAAGCAAAGTGATAAAATTGAAATTATTGTTATGCCTTATATATAATAAACATAAATTGTTGTGTGGAGGTGGGGTGGAGTGGTTCCTTGAGGATTGTTTGAAAAATGCCAGTGGTCCAGAATTCAAAAAGGTTTGAGAACCACAGCAATACTGAATACACAACACGTAATGAAGATCCCAATGTGCTCAGTAGCGCCATATGGCCCCAAATTCCATTATTCACCCTAAAATAACAAATATCTGAGCACACGGAGCATTTCAGACTATGGGTCTGTAATCAATACACTTCTGCGGTCTAAACACTGGAAACATCCATTGTCACAGTTTTTCCAATGAACAAGATTCTGTTTCATTGTTAAAACTTGAATCCTGTGGTTGCCATTTGCATCCGGACACAGTAGCTGCGTAAGCGTTTCCATAAAGCCTTTTTTATGCGCATTCTGGCTTTTGCGCATAAATCTTTGAATGGAAACACTTTATGCTTGGAGGAGGTGTGTTTGGGGGCTTTATCGAATAGACCAGATGCGCAAATGGAGAATGGAAACACTTATAGCGAATATGTTTTGAATTAAAATGCATTGAACTCGCGGGAAGCGGTGCTGGGGGAGCGGCCGCCTCTTGTACCTACACCGGCCGCCCCAGCCTCCGCTTACTATATGTTCAAAGCAGTTGTCCTCAAAAGTAAAACCTTTCGTCATTATACTCTGTAGCGCGCACAGAACGGCCGAGAACAGCAGACCTCCAAGTCGAAGCTCACAACAGTTGCAACTGTCACAGCTGTTCTCGTGCACAATGCCGTTGCGGGGGTGAAGTAGCCTCTAGATGAAATCTATAGGCTGAAAAGACCTTGGTTAGAGTGTTTTGTAATAATGATAAAAATCGATAAGAATCTCCCAAGAATCGCATTTCATCAGTGGAAGGAAACAGGCAAAATGTGAATTTTCTATTTTTGACTTTCTGATGATTCGCTTCCTATTTTTGAAAAGGCTTTTTGGAAACACAGTTACTGTTTTCGAAAAGGCTTTATGGAAACGCAGTTACTTGAATGTCCAATAAAAACTAACAATGGAACAGAGAGATGAAACTGATGAGTCAGAAGCAAGCCAATGGCATTGCCTTTGACAGGCAATCTTAGTTCTAAAAATTAGATGACAGAAACGGTTTGTCTAAAGGAAATCCTGCTCTCATGAGCTCAAACAAACTGCCATAACCACCGCTGCATCCGTATTTTCCTGTTTGAGGTTTGGGCTAAATCCATTGAGACAGAAATCTATTAAATACACAGCACTTAGATTGGGCTAATTATCACAGCACAAAACCACACAAATACCAAGGACCGTGACAAATCCCCCTCCTGTTCTGATGCTGCACTAGAAAGGTTCTCTGACAAGCTGCAAACGCAATGAACTTTGGTTACAAGCTCTGGGACTAACATAATGCATACTCGCCATTTTTTATGATAAATTAGCTTTGCCTTAGGGTTGGTTACCCTAATTATAATTTTTTCATATGTCTGTTTTCATCTATCAATGTCCTTGAATAGATTGTAACGATCTTAGCCTGAGGTTTTTTGCTATTAAAAGAATGCAACTTTGACGTCAGTCACAAATTAATCTGCAAATGTTCTGTTCTTGTGACAAACCACTCCTGTCACAGATCACCTGATAAAAGTTTTTTCTAATTGCTGCAAAGGATGCCATCTTTTTATGAAATAATTATGTTGAATAACAGAGAAATTCCAACCATTCACACTGTACCAGGCCAATAATTAAAGCAGTTACGATGCAGGGTGCATCATGCAGTATCAATCCCTCAAGGACATGAATTCAATTTACCTCAAGGATAATTGCTTGTGCTTTGGTCGTTTGTGCAGCAACAAGGATTATTTACTAATCTCTGCATGAGCTAAACTGTCACCTTGGACATGGTAATCACATCCAAATTTGCAGCATGCTTACACCACTGATGAATGCAGATTTTAAGAAACACTAGCACTCCCCTGTTATCAGTATGGAGGCCAGTCCGTGATGTCAGTCTGTGTCAGTACTAGTATGACAGACTTAAAATCATAATGATATCACCATTACCAAAAAAATATTTCCAATTCCAATATGGGTATAATAGTAATACAATTGTTTCACTACATTCATCCTTAGTCTGAGACCAAGTCAAAATTCAAACTCGAGACCTGACTCGAGACAAGTCATTGACTTGAGTACTATAACACTAGCCATTACATAGAACAGGGAAAATTTGAAAAAATAAACAGGAAGTGGATGGAGTGTCATGTTCCGGTTGCGGGTTCTTTCACACCAGCTGGGGCTGATCGTTAACGTGTAAAAAAAATGTTATTAAATTCAAATTCAAATTCCGGAAAAACACAGGATTGGCAGTGAATGAGTAAAGAAAAGAAAATGAAAACACCACATTGAAGTGAACATACACGTGACCACCAGACCATATTGTCTGACTCAACAATGTTGACCATGAGTCATGTTGAACATGAGTCATGTTGAACAGCCTGTTATCCTCTGTATCAAATAGCTCCTCAGACACACCAGGCCATGGGTTCACACAGTATTGATTTCAAAGTGTGTGAATGAATGAAACGCACACGGCTAATGGAGCAGGGACACACACTACATACAATAGATGCACATCAACATTCACACGTAATCCCAGAGTTATCTCTGTGTGTGCGTTAGGGATGGGACGATACGCAATATTATCGTTTATCGTGATAAAAAAAAACTCACGATAATCGTATCGTGGAGATTTAATTTATCGTGATATCATCTTCTGTCATGCACTGGGATCAATTCACCTTTTATTTGCTGAGCTGCATATCCAGTACCACTTAAACCCTCCATAAATGGTAAAAGGACTTATAACAGGCCTATACTGTACGTACTTGATAGTCTTTTTTTCCACACTATCAAATTTCTTTGCCAAAAAATAGCCGATCTACAAGCTCACAACGCGTCGCCTTGCGACGTGTTGTGAGCTTGTAGATCTGCTATTTTTTGGCAAATGTTCCGCCCCAGGATAATGAATTTTGATTATCGTGATAATATTGTAAATCGCGATTTATTTTGCCACAATAATCGTGATATAAAATTTTCATATCATCCCATCTCTAGTATGCGTGCGTGCGTGCGTGTGCGAGGGAGAGATATAGTCACAAACAATCCTTATTAAGGCATTTGATCGCAGATAAATATCCACCACTGCGTTCTTTACAGCAATAAGTACACGCACGTGCACACACTACACAGTAGGCCTATGCAGTGATGTGTGCACTGTATGCGTTTTGTAAAGACTTATCCAACCCCTTGACAGCTACCACTGATCGATGCCGATGTACAAATTTGGTCGGTTCATAAAATGACTGTGTACAACATGCTTTCTAACAAATGCAACCTTAATTAAGAACTAAAGATTTTCTTTCCTTGTTATGGAGGCTATTCTAGAAGGATGTCAATGAATGACCCAAGGTGGGGGAAAGGTAAACGGGAAGAGAATTTACATTATCACCGTGCACTGCTTCTGTGCTACGGGGGCCCATAAAATGAGAAAATGATACCTGATAACGTGGCCTACTTAGAAGACTCTTGTGTAGAAGGTTTGACATGAATGGGGGGACGGGCATGGGGAAGTGGACGGGGGTTATGGTGACACTTGCACAGGCAAGGCATTCTAGACTGGAGGACTGAACTCACCAAATGTTCTGGGGAGCTGGAATGACTGGAGGTCACCTTTCAGCGCAGCGTCTCGTGGTGTCCCGGCAGTCCAGCGACGCTGCATGGTTACCCTCCCCCCGTCGGATCATTGCGTCTGTGAGGCAGACAGGGAGCAAAGGGCATGGAGGGAGACAGATAGAGACAGACACACAGACAGACAGACAGACAGACAGACAGACAGACAGACAGGCAGAGACAGAGAGTGGGAATGAGAGGTTGAGAGAAAGACTTTAGGCAGGTGTGTGTTGTGTGTAACATCTATATTTTGAGGGATTATGCAAAAAAGAACACTACATGAAACACAAGTTAATGATTGATTTATCTTGCATGCTCCTGGCAAACGGAACAAACAGCAAAGAGGCCCATCCTCAGCCTGCATTGTCAGAGCTCACTGATCTCGATTCATTCACGGTCCCTGTGTGAGTTGCTGCTAAATACTGTAGCTGATAGATGGTTTTCAACAACATAATGCTAATACTATTCTCTCTCTCTCTCTCTCTCTCTCTCTCTCTCTCTCTCTCTCTCTCTCTCTCTCTCTCTCTCTCTCTTTTTCATGCAATATGCTTTAATCAAGAATCTACTCAAGTGGATCTGCTACCATTCCCTGCTGGATACCATCTGTCAAAAGGAAGAATGGCATGTCTTCATGTCCCGGGAAGTGTTCATGCCTT
>NC_137833.1:37231422-37276422 GCF_963921795.1 Nannobrachium achirus | reverse complement strand
GTACTTGGTGTACTTCTGTACAGCTAGCATACGTGCTCTAAAATTATCTTTTAAAAGGGAAAGACTACTGTAATAACTGGATTCAAAAAACAAACTAAACATCTACCGCCCATACAAAGGAGAGTGAAACATTATGTTTCTGGTCCTCCGCAGCTCTACTCTGCTAAACTGTGTGGACGACAAATGACACGTTCTGGGGCAGAACTGAATACTCATTCACTGCTTTTTCAAAATGGCCCCCGAGTTCCTCACTGCCACGTTCCTAAATTTCTAGTGCACAGATTAATTTTTAGTGCACGGATCGTGCACGCCCATGCCTTTTTCACAGCTTTCAAACAAAAAAATCCGCTTGGAAATCTGTTCAGGCATTCATGAGATAGAAGCCTTCAAAGTCAAACAAAACAAACAAACATGCCATTTTGAAAGATGTGTTTGTTATGGGGCTAAACATGCAATTTCGCGATTGCGATCATGCCAAATACATTTTAGGCATTTTTGGAATTTTCTTTGATTTTTTTTTTTTTTTTTTTTTTTTTTAATGGCTGCCAACTCGGGAAACTCAGGCTGTGGCAGTCTGGGAGGCGACCGAGTATTTCCCGGTGAACCTAAGCGCAAAGGTGGGGGCCGAATGGGCAAGGAGGGTTGCGAGCTTATGAGAAACAACTAAATAAGACCGTAAAACCTGGCGAAAACAGTTGCGTGCAATGCATTAGCGCAAGATGACGATAAAGGAAACCGTTAAATGAAGTTAACATTAAATTAACTTCTGAAAAGCCTACACCATAGATATAAAGATATTAAAACATGGCAAAAACAGTTACCGGTACGTGCATTAGCGCAAGATTAGATGAGGATAAAGGAAATCATTAAATGGAAAACATCAAACATATAATTTTCCGAATGTCTGTCTGAAACAGCGTTTCTCATCAGTGGCTGGAGCAATTGATCTGAAATCGCATCACCATTAGCATATGAACACACCTGACATAACTGTGAAGCCCGTTTGTCACTTTCACAAATCATATGCTGTATATTAGCATTTTTATGGTGTATCTACTATCTATTCTGCATCTAGCATGAGGCACATCTATTCTGCATCTAGCATGAGGCAACATGTTTAACCAGCTCTGTGTGTGTGTGTGTGTGTGTGTGCAGGCAGGCGGGTGTGTATGCAGGCGGGGGGGATGTATCTCTGTAGCCATTAAACGAAACGGGTATTTCTTACATTGATGCTCCTACATATTATCATGCAAGCACCAGTTAAAGTTACTTTCCATCCCTCATATACTGTATGCACAGTGCACATCCCATAACCATAACCCACACACTGCACATCATTTTGGAGCTCATATCTTTGAACGGGTAAGGGCTAGTTAAATTAACTTCTGAAAAGGCTTCTAAGCCTACACTATAGCGTACTAATAACTGGCGAACCGCGATCTTGCCACACGTGAATAATTGTGGTTGTAAAGAACAACACAGACAATATAAATCCTTAGTCTAGTTGTGGGAAGAAAAGGATATCGTCGGCCGAAATAACTTTTAAATATCTTGCAATTGGCGACGAGTCTCTTACTAAATCGGCAAGAGTGCCTCTCATTCTCAATACATAAAGGCTAAGCTATATAACCTCTCCATCATCAGCGTCAGTGGTGCGTGTGTTCCCCACACTCCCAAGCCCCCACCGTTGCGCTTAGGTTCACCGGGAAATACTCGGTCGCGTCTGGGAGTACTCAAATAACTCGGGAAACTCGTGGCTTGGCTATGAATGAGTTAAGGCCCATTCCCACTTGGCGCGATAAAGATAAAGATTAAAAAATATATTGTTTTCAATTGAAGTGGATGGCAGCATCCACACCACAACGATAAAGACAACAATAGCCGTAAACGATATCGTTTGGATCACTTTCCGCGCTATCACGTCATGACTTCAAATAATTATCTTTATCTTTCTTTATCGCGCCCAGTGGGAATGGGCCTTTAACCTGTGATGCTGATGCAACAAGTAGCCTTGTGCCTACAGTGCATGTATTACTGTATAATAATAATATAATAAACATATATACATATAATAAACTGTAAAGAGCAAAGTGTCACATCACAAAAAAGCAGACTTGCCACATGAATATGAACATTACCATTATCGTTGTGTTGGACGAGAGATTAGCTACTCACAGACGCGTAGACAGATGCGTGCACACACACACACACACACACACACACACACACACACACACACACACACACACACACACACACACACACACACACACACACACACACACACACACAGACATATGAATGGGCGAACAGGGGCAAAAACATAGTCACGGCCACGCCTTCGGCCTGGCGGAAACAAACTACAAAATATTCAAAATAGAACATTCTCTGTGCAATGCATTCAAAAACAAACAAATAAAATATTGTAGATTACGGTAATCTTAAATAATTATAAAAGTTCACCTAAAATGTTGGTCTGTATCCACAAATTCTAAGGAGCAACTCGAACAATGCAATTACATTTGTAATGTACAAATATTCTATCTCTACCACAGACTTTCATCACATTTACTGTATATCGTCACTGTCGGGCAGAAACCTTGTATCTCCAAGTTTCAAATTTGTACGTTTTTTCGCGAAGCAAAGCCCTGCTTCATCATACAAGGCCGTCGCACATAGGTAGTGAAAACAGCAGATCGATTGGCTGTTTTCACTAGTTTAAATCATTTTTTAAATGATAAACGCGAAACGAACGGTTTTGGACATACAAGGTTTTCACCCGACAAGACGACGATATGCAACTACTTTAGATAGTGAAAACTTTCATGAACCTGAAACGGATCTGTAACAACTACTCTAACTTGATTCGATTTTCCAAGAGACGAGAGATTACAGAGTGAGAGAAAAATATGGCCCTGAGAACCTGCCAAGAGCAGTCTCTCCCTCTCACTCTTCCACTTGGACCCCAGCATGCCTCTTCTGGGGAGAACGTTCACCCAAAAATAGATCAGCAAATGTGTGGTGTAGACCAGGGGTCTTCAATGTTTTCAGGCCAAGGACCCCTTAGTCGAGAGAGAGATGAAGCAAGGACCCCTATACCATATACTGTAGTTTCATCATTTGACAGCACAATCATCAGTGTATTTTGGATTCATGTCAATTTGTGTTTTTAGATATTTAACCATTTGAACCGTCAATACTTAACAAAATTGACTTTTCACTCTGTACTTAGTCTGCTCTTTTTCTCCTCTACACCAAACCTCTTTGCCGAAAATAGCCGATCTACAAGCTCACAACGCCTCGAAGTTCTCAGAATATGGACGCTAGGGTTCAAGCGGTTAATATAAAAAAGGGGGGGAAAAAAAGCTTCTATCACACAAAGATTTGGAGGACCCCCTGTAGTAACTCTGAGGACCCCCTAGGGGTCCCGGACCCCCTGTTGAAGACCCTTGGTGTAGACAGAAAAAGTGGTCAAAGTACAGCTGTAACTCAAGTATGTTTTTCTAAGAATAGAGGGTTTAAAGGAGTAGTTCACCCCCAAAATGACTTGTTTTCTATTGATTACTCATGCCATGGAGAGTAGAGTTCAATAATATTTTTAGTTTTTTGTCACATTCCTAAGACATAAATGTGATAACAATAAATTTACCCCCATTCATTTCGGATGGTGACCCGTTTCGAAACGGGTCACCATCCGGAATCAATGGAGGTAAATTTACTCAAATCAATTTTTTGTCTTAGGAATGTGACAAAAAACAAAAAATATTATTGAACTCTACTCTCCATGGCATGAGTAATCAATAGAAAAAAAGTCATTTTGGGGTGAACTACTCCTTTAAGTGGTTAAATATCAATAAACGGTTCCAAACCAAACCCTTGTCTCCACTGTCACAGCCAGAAAGACAGACAAGCATAGCCTCGTGTATAGCCAGACAAATCAGCCATTGCAAAGAAAATTGCCCTTGGCAAATATTTCACGGCTCACAAGTCATGAGGAACCAACCAGGGGCCTAGTATGTAAATGAAGGGTGGGCGTAGCCTCGCGTAGCCAGGCCTACTCATCTGCGAAGGGAAAAGCCTGGTGAAAATTTGAGGCAGAGACCGTTCTAGGAGGTGGGGCTGAATTTTCCCGGAAGTTCCCTGCAAACGTATTCCCAGCTGGAAAAAAATCTGGTCTATTTCTCCTGCTCCGTCGGTTGCGCTCGCAATAAACAATATACAATATACAAACAAAAACATTGATTCGGGCGATATTACACCTATTAAGAGCGAGTTAAAAGCTACAATCTTTGTGTTTGTTTTGCTGGGGAATGCAAACAGACCCGCACCGCATGACGTAACTTCCGTTAAACGCAGCACTTCCGCTAGAAATCTTGGAACCAACCGGAAGGCATATTGTGGCCAGGGTGGGGCGGGCGTATCACCTTTGCGCTAATCTGATTGGTTGTAGGTCTAACCAATAGATTGTCTGTTTAAATATTTATATCTCCCTGCTCCTAATGGTTATTAATGTTCTTCTGTGCTGCGCTGAGCAGGGAGAAGCAGAGCCTGACGCCAAAATAAATGTGACATATACACACTTGTATTACTCATTTATAATAATAATAAACATTGTTTCAATCCTTATCGTGAGTTATCTGACTGAACCAGAAGTAGCGTTAAAAAGCAAGCACGCACGCGCGCGCACACACACGCACGCACGCACGCATGCACGCAGTGGTGAGCGGATTATATTTTATCTTTTTGGACGGAAATGGAAGCTTCATATAAATCTCTGCAGTGTTCGAGAGTACAGCAAGCTCAAAATCCCCCGCCCCTCTTTCATTTCGAGAATAGAGTAGAAAATATGCAGAGGTAGAAGGGGTATAATGAGATAGATGACTTTAATCAGCCCAGGACAAAGGCAAAGTTGATTATGAGACCCTTTTACGGTAACAGGGGAATTTAAGAGAGGCTATGCCAAAAAGGATAAAATCACTGAAAACAATTCTGAACTCAGGGATAAGAATCAAGAAAACAACTTGGAAATTTAAATGCCCCTGACAACACCGACATTTTTTTCATGATTTGCACGCGTCGTCAGCATCAAATGGACCCCATATTCTGACGTCTTTGGGAACCTATTGATCTACACCAATTTAAATCACATAATGAAACATCTAATATGAGTCATTAAGTGGCCAAGTGCCATGTGAGAGCGGTGGGGAATAGGGGGGCACATTATGAATACATAATCTCATTCATGGTCTCTGAATCATTACCTTCCATGGTAGATTGACCTTATAGGTGCACATACTAATGCTGGTTTAGTGTGTCTGTGTGTGTTAAGAATAGCACAGTGGTGAAACGCTTTGATGTTACATTAACCTTTTATCCTACATTGTACATTGAGCTTTTGGACAGACTGGACAGATAGTTGAAAGCCTCAACTGGATGTACTTTGAGGTCTTCAGTTTCATCAGAGGTGTGGATTAGACAGCACTGAATGATGTCAAGCGATAAAAGCAGACTATTAAGGAGATTGCAGACCATGCAAAACCAGCAGCAGCCTTTCTACAGGTGAAATCATTAGCCTTGGAAGTGCTCAAAGTGGAAATCATGCGAGGAAATGGAAGCAAAACGCATCAGTGACTCCATTTATTTCTCAACTAATTGGACTAAAATTGCACACCGCATGCTGCACAAAAGATAACAGACCTCCCACATGAAAGTTGCACGGTAGCCTTCATTATACGTATACTAAAGCAATAACTTATACTTTACTCCAGTATATA
The DNA here is from genome assembly GCF_963921795.1 of Nannobrachium achirus. Classification (NCBI taxonomy): domain Eukaryota; kingdom Metazoa; phylum Chordata; class Actinopteri; order Myctophiformes; family Myctophidae; genus Nannobrachium; species Nannobrachium achirus. The sequence goes on along the minus strand of NC_137833.1, from coordinate 37,270,648 downwards.
AGCAATTTCCATCTAGAGATCTATCTAACTCACGACAGGCCATGTTATATTGTCATCATTATCACAGCTAAGGGTGTCCCCTTAACTGTAATACATAGACGATTTATTGCTTTTATGAAACGGTTACCAAATAGATCTACTATAAAGGTGAGATATGACCATGCCCAAGATTAGCACACAGAAAATATGCCCACATACAGTATGGACTAGACATGCCAATATCAGCACATGTCACATTGTTATGGTTTCTGTTGCATGCAACACTGTTCCCATGTGGATCTCAAGATCCATATGAATAGGCCTATAATTCAATTTTTTGCATCTATGCCTGTCTTCTGTCGTCTGTCGTCGTTGTTAAAGGCAAAGAGATCTTGCAAAATGTAATTAAACCACACCTGGACTTGACGGTGTTTGAAGATTTAAAACGACACCAGTCATCAAAGCATTTTACGGTCCATAACGGTGTTAATTAATTCATGCCTGAAAGTTCATCAAACTGAGAGTGTTATCCTTTTAAGGTTGACTTCCCACCAGAGACGTTGCTCTATCACTCCTTCATTGTTACAGTCTCCAGAGATCAAAGTTCACCTTAAATGTTGTTGTGGATTTCACCTTGAACTAGGACGGCCTCCCAGACAACTCCTCTGAAATAGGGCTGTCACAATTATTACATAATCGTCTAATCGCAATTATTTGACATAATCGCGATTTTTTTTCATCATAATCGTTTCCATGTTGAAAAAATTTCATATATATTTTTTTTTAAGTAAGAAATAGTGGCGACGCGTTGTGAGCTTGTAGATCGGCTATTTCCACTATCAATGTTCTTTTTTAAGTATGAAGTTGTCAAATATGTCAGTAATTTCTTTGTATATTTAGGTTATGTGTCATATCTGCCATGTGCAACTTCAAAGCCTAAAAGCCAAACAGAAATGTAATTGTCAACGACAAAAACACAATTAAATCGTTAATCGCAATTATTTGAGTGACAATTAATCGTCATGTAAAATGTCATAAACGTGACAGCCCTACTCTGAAACGCAAGATGGAACACTGATGGATCGTCCATTTCCAATGGGCTTCATGCGCTGCCGCGCCTACAACGCACGGTGACGGGACGTTACGCTCATTGCTTCCATAGAATCTAGTAGATGGGGAAACTGCGTGGCTGTCCTGCATGTGAGCCCCAACATGCCATATCCTTGGAGTAATATAAAATTGTACAAAGAAGACATATGGTTATTATATCATAGCTGTCAACCTAACATGGAATCCAGAGGCTGTGCACGTTTAGATGTGTGAAACTTTATGACATGTTTGTGACAGTTGATATGACCGCATTGTCTTGGGTGGTTAATTGGAAGCATGTCTCCCGAACACACGAAAAGTTTAGTTTCTCAGCCACACGTTATCTGAACAAACTGTCATCATCGTCGAGGTCTTCAAACTGAGGCATAAAGGAATTTAAAGTGCGCGTGAGCGTGTGCGTCTGTGTATGTGCATGTGTGGCACTGTGGTTGCGTGTGTGTGTGGCCGTGCATGTGTGTGTGTGTACAGTAAATGGCACTGGAAATGTTAGACTTCTTGTGCCTGTGTGACCATTAGGATGCAGCACTGCAGAGGTGATAGGTGGAGGGGGTTTAGGTGAAGTTGAGAAGGAGGCAGAAGGGATTACATCAGCCCTTTCATCTCTCTCCTGCCAACACCACTCATCAAAAACACTGACTCAGAGACACCCTACTCCATTTCAATTTCGTCCACATCAAGGCCCTCTGGGACACAAAGGATGAGGAAACAGAAGTCCTGCTAGAAAAAAATAATTATTCGTGCACAGAGGAATTTAAAATGACACTGTTCTGCTGCAAGAAAAACAAAAGATACACACTCGGCTTAAGTGAAGTCGATGTTCAGTCAGAATGGGCGGCTAAAACTATTTCACGCTTGTCATCTTACAGGGTCTGCCAAAGTAGTCAACAGACAAAGAAGTGCATGGAAAAAAATGGCCCAAAGTTCAGCTGTGAAGAATTAAACGGCAAGGAGAAGCAATTAATTGTGAAATCTGACACACATGCGTGCGCACGCACACGCGCACGCGCGCACACACACACACACACACACACACACACACACACACACACACACACACACACACACACACACACACACACACACACACACACACACACACACACACACACACACACTCGACCGGCTTTTATATCCAAAGCATGTACAGTATATTGTTTTCAAAAACAAACACACAGTGTTGTCTGAAAAGGGGTCCATTTCTCATGCATCAGTATAGTGCAATTTCTACATATATGTGACCATGGTCAGACATACTACTGTACATGATGCTGAGAAGTGTTTGTGTGTTCAGGGCATCTTTCAGACAGACTCGCACACATCTTGTTAGTAGAAATCATGGGAACAACATCTTTGGTATGTTTATTTAGCTTCTCACAAATTATTTGCTTAATTTGACCATGCAGAGCTGTACAAACTACAGGAATAAACAATGGTGGATAGAGACAGATCTTCACCCTCCAAAACAACTGCTTGCTTTGGCAAAACATGAGAAGAAATGTACAAGAAAGCTACGTTTATATATTTATTACTTCGCCACCATGGATAAAAAAAAAAAAAAAAAAAGTAAGCAATTTACCCCGAGTGAGAGGACATTATGCTCTGATAATGTCCTGTGTGAGGGGGTGATCGGACGAGGCGAAGCCGAGTCCGATAACACCCTCACACAGGACATTATCAGAGCATAATGTCCGACCCCGAGTGGTAAATAGCTTTTCTACCACTTTTTCCCTTATACATGAAAGAAAACACATAGTTGTAACTTGCAAGGATCTTAAGTTACAATCATTATTGCCTATAAAACTTCCGCGAGACAGCAGATAGTTCCACCAACAACATCTTCTACTCACCAACAGATGGCGCCAACTCCATACTAATCCATGCGTCTAGCTTACAGCTAAGCTAACGTCAGTTAGAAGTACCGTTCCGGCCGTAAATAGAGGCTGTTCGCTTCCAGAAAGGCATAGGTTCAGAGAAAAGGGGCTTTAAAGTTGGCGGATTGCATTGGATCCAAATAAATCGGCGACGTCGTACGCACGTTAGTAAACATAGGACCGCTACGACCGTCATATGTTGGTTGGGGGAAAGGTGTTCCGACTACCTCCTGAAGTCCCCGGATGTACACTGAGGCGCATTGATCTCGTCCTCACACAACTGCGGCGGTTGTTCTGCCATAACCTCCGGAATTTAGCCAATCAGAATCCAGTATTTGAACATGTGACTAGAAAAAGTGGTAGAACTTTCTTTTTCCCCCCCTAAAAGTCCAGCAAGAAAAAGATTGATGTAAGACAAATCCCATGAAAATAGTAAGGGAATACAACCAATTAAAAGTATGTTCAGGGCTTTTATTTCAAAGAAAGTGAAGCCTGGTCACATATCGACCCACACCAGTGATAACTACAGATAAACTTCTGTTTACTATGCTGTCTCTGTGACTGAGAGGGATGAGGACAGCTGGGCCTCTAGGGGTGACAAAGGGAGAGACAGGCACCAATGATAATAGTCTTATTAGAGGAGGACCACAGACTCCGTTTGCAATGTCTGATTATTATAAGCGACTTTGTACTTGTTTGTCTGTAAAGTTGCTTGTAAATTATTGATGGGTTGCGAGTTTTTGGGCTTGTTTGTAAAATGTAGTTTAGGAAAGAAAATCGTAATGTTTAGCTTTTGAAAATAGCAGATTCACAAGTTACTTTTTCTGTTTGAAAATCGCAGCTTCACAATCTCACAGATCAGCTATTTTTAAATAGCAGATGAATATGGTTATAAGTCCTCATGTGGCTTATTATTGGCATTTTTTTGGGCTTGTTTTCATAGACCTGGTTGCTTGTTTCTCTAGCGAAGTCTATCAGCACTGAAACAGGGGGTTTCTAAAGTTAAATAACAGAAGCAGTCTGATAATAAGAACAAAATACCTTTTCCGACTCCAGGATACCTGATTGACGTGTGTCACAGTAAATAAACTGGAACCAGGAATACATTCGAGCTGATCGATAATCAACAAGGTTTATACAATATGAGAGTATAATGCACAGAGACTGAGTCTAGTCTCAGCAGTAAGGGAGGGAACAATGAGACAGTAGTGGAACGGCCCCTAAGGACATACTGTAATTCAGGCCCAGACATACAGTCCTACTGTATGTCTGTATACATGATACATGGGAATCACATCTAAGATACGGTCAGTTCCCATCGTCTGTTTAATGTAAATACCATAAAATGTCAGGAACCTCCCAACACTCTGTGGACTGACAAGTAGTACTAATTGTCACCCTGTTTTACCTTAGATAAGCAGCAAAGTAACTTCTTGACTCCAGGACTTTGACGTCACAAAGTACAATGTTTACTGTTTATTGTTTTACCCAAATTCTGGCTGATTATTGTATTTTATATTTCTTTACTGAGTCAGTGTACAGCACTTTAGTTCAACATAGTTGTTTAAATGTGCTCTATAAAAAAATGTGGACTGAACACACCATGACAGCTACACTGTAAAAACCTGAGTATTTAACTCTGAGTGTAAAAATGTACAATATTTTACAATGTACTGTCACTGAGGCATGTATTAATGCTGCTTTCTCTGTGGATAAATCATGTTCTGTATAGCAACTATGGTGAGGTTATGGGGTACTTTATGAACCACTTAAACCCTCTAGTGTTACAGTTACAATTGTACTCAGACCATTTTTTCTACACCAAATGTCTTCGCCAAAAATAGACAATCTACAGAGAGTGGCTATTTTGGGCAAATGTTACCCCTACAATATAATAGGCATGCTGGGGTTCAATGTTCCATGTCCTGACAAATGAGCAATTATCTCTAGGTGACACATGACCTTTGACACAACCTAAATATATCAATAGAAGAGTAGGGAGACAAAATACAACCACCCCAATTGTATAAGTTACAGTATATTCTATAGGGCATAGCAGTGGCCGTGGTTTACCTCCATTCACTTTTCCCATAGACATAAAATTATGTATATACATTTTTTAAAGCAATATATTTGAATATATGATAAACTACATTTAATAAATACCCTTTGTTTAGCGGTTTTCAATTTTTTCTTTTCACAGAATCAAAGGTTTTATGGTCATGATTCACCAGGATCCCACACTAGGCTAACGCGGACCAGTTCGTGTAGGCAGATGGGCGGGCGCGGCGAGTCTCACCGCAAGTCTCCGACCAATAGCATGTGTTCTCCTCCCCCCTCCCCACTCTGCTGCTCTGCTCAGCGCAGAGAACGCTGCTGCGTCATGACGTCAACACATTCGGTGTGACGTTCTCTGCACTCTGATTGGTTAGGGAAATTCTACACTTCCTCCAACAGTGATCATAACGCGATCGCCCAGGCTTCATTTTCTTCCGCCAAATGAAGCCTGGGTTTCCGAGGCTACCAGGATCCTGGATGGCTTGATTATATGCTTAAAATAATTGATATAAATATCTTTGTAAAAGTCTATGGGAAAAATGAATGGACAATTATTTTAGTAGCACCAGTAAACCACGCCCACTGCTATGCCCTATTAACATACTCTATAACGGGTCCTTCAACGTTTTCAGGCCAAGGACGTGAGAGACCTTGAGCGAGAGATGATGCCGGGACCCCCACAACCTGTTCCATATAGTTTCATTGTTTGACTTTGATAGCACAATCATCAGTGGATTTTGGATTCATGTAAATTTGTGTTTTCAGATATGTAAACACTTGAACCGTCAATACTTAATAAACTTGACCTTTCACTCTGTACTTAGTCTGCTCTTTTTCCCATCTACACCAAACCTCTTTGATGAAAATAGCCGATCTACAAGCTCACAACGCCTTGCTTGTAGATCTGCTATTTTCTCAGAATATGGACATTAGGGTTCAAGTGGTTAATATAAAATATGTGAACGCTATCACACAAAGATTTGGAGGACCCCCTTTAGTAACTCTGCGGTCCCGGACCCCCTGTTCAAGACCCCTGCACTACAATACAGATTAGACTAAATTACATTTTATTAAAATGTTAATTAGTGCCACTTTAAGTGAACAGAGCTCTTACTTAAATGCTCATCAGAAAATAACCCATAGTAGTTCGAAGCCGTCTAAATGGAACAAATAGAACGTCACCGAGCCAATGGCTTCTGCATGCCTTTATTCTGTCTCTGCTCGGTTAGATCAAGAACTAATTCTCCTGAGAATGACTGCAGTCTGCTAGCGACGGCGCTGAATTAATGGTTCATTATGCCCAATGTAAGCAACCAGAGAGCCGGTGATGGGGGAAAATGAATTTAGGCCCATCCATGCCAGACATAACATCACTCCAGAAATTAGAAAAGCACTCAGCCACACATGCATAAAATAGTCAAAGACAGCACTGGCTTGTGAGAACAGAAAATGTAAAAGACGACAGGATGCCATATGCATTGACTATCATATATATAATTTGTATGTATATATATACAAATGGTTAAAATAAAATGGATATACTTCTTAAGAAAAGAAAACCCCCTCAGAAACCCCAAACTCAAGGTTCATGCTCATTCACTTTGAATCTGATCTGTTGCTGCTCAGTTCTCCAGACACCACTTTTAAATGAACTTTCCGTTTTCACTCAGGGCAGATCATTCAGTCTAATCTTTACCAGATCACCTAACCACGTGTTCAGATGTTTAGGGAAACAAGAAACAACCTACAGAGGTACTGGGAGTTAAATCAGAAATACACCATACTGGTCAACTGCATCTATGGTCCGGATGTGACTGGCAGTCTGTGGTGCCTAGCTTTATGACTGTGCCATAGCTATATGAATCGGCTTGATGTAACACTCCGTAGAGAATTAAGTCATTTACTGCCACGTGACGAGTTTGACGAGTTATTATTCCAGGCCGCCACGTGATGAGTTTGATGTGTTCCTGATTTTGACGCTGGATGGTGCTGTTTGCTAGCTTATGGGTCACCAATTATTTCCTGGGTACCTGGAAGCTCACCTGACATGTTGATGATGTAACCGGAACAAAAACAGCTTTCCCTTTTTGGGGCGAAAGGGCCACATAGTGTTAGTCTATATGGGACGAGTGGTGGAAAGTGAGGTGGACATAGAAAAAGCTTTTTTTCAGAGCATATTCATGCTCCCCAGAGGAAGTGACTGCAACACCCTCAGGTAAAACGTATGTCACAGCAAGGCTCTAGGAAAGCCTATTGTCATTATTATTTGGTCGGTTGATCATTTGGGGTTGGACTCCCATGATCCATCAGTGTCTCAGCCCTGCTGTATGTGGGGTGCCTATTGGGGTAGCTTTGCCCAACATCCTTTCCTCATTGGACAATGTTAGACAGTTCATAACTTTTGAACTGCTTGCTATTTAACAAATACACCTAGCCATTGAGCCATTGAGGGGAAGCAGCCTGCTAGTGGGGCTTTTTGACTGTGTTATTCTCTTCTCCACAACTGTAGCATAGACGTAAAATCGTAAAAGATATTTGTACAAGTTCAAAGAAAAAAGCCCTCATTCATTGAGAATTTGAAGCTGGAGATCAGTATTAAATAACATCATGCTTCACTAGTTTCCATCTCAAGGAAAGAGCTGTTTGCAATTCAGTTCACAATTACAGACTGGAATGACCTTCATTGTTGGAATAATACAAATTCTTGAATTGATTTGTAGGCCCATTTAACTTATGGCCTTTGGAAACTTGTGAATGCATATCATGTCACTTGAATTAGTATGCCATATGTATCTCAAATCTGTGTAGTCCAACATTTATAACAGTGGTCACAAGGTCTCAATATTTCAAGTTACAGAGCGACAGATGTTACAATTTGTTGAACTATGTGTGAATGTGATGATTAAAATTCATGGATGGCTGATCTGACACCAACAAGACAGATGAACAGGTTAAATATGGAGTCACTGATGTCAGTAGAGGTCTCCTTGATGTGACAGAAACCATCTGCATATGTCACAGTGATGGATGGAGCGGGAACAGAGATCAAACGACCCACTGTTAAGACAAGCCGCAAGTTAGGTTTGACTCGTCCACCTGTCCTTTCCACTGATTGATTGGACAAAATTAATGGATGGGAACATACCTGTACAATCATGAGGACTTCATGAGGCTTCAATAATCGCTGTGAACCTTTGTCTATACTACAAGGGAGGATGGCTGAATCAATGTGAAGTGTGCCGGTATTGTCGCAATAGATCCATCAAAGATGAAGGAGAAAACCTTGGGGTCGCGGTGACCCTGGCTACTTGGCTCGACTGTAAAAGGCAAGGAAAATAATGACCCTCCGCTTAGTGTAGCTGCTCTTTAGAAAGCCTGTCTTTTAAAGACAGGCTATGTTTCAAGTGAAGGGGTGCTAGGAATACCACTTACAGTAGAACATGGCTAAAGTCTGATTTATTCTTAGCTGTGGGCCGGTGTCACTCATCAAAAATCTATAAGCTCACAACACGTTACGAGCTTGTAGATCTTTTCAGTGCATGACACTGTGTGCAATAAAGTATATCCAGCCCTTAAAGGGATAGTTCACCCAAAAAAATACTTTTTTTCCTATCGATTATTTGAATATCGGAGACTTGAATTGATGGATATTTTTGTTTTTGTCGCATTCCTAAGCCAATAATTTGATGACCAGCTGTGGTTCCCTATGGAGACACAAATAGCCTGTTTTGTTCCCTATATGGAGACACAAAGAGTCTCCTAAAATGATTGGCTTAGGAAAAAGCTAAAGAATATGAATTCAAGTCTCCATGGGATGAGTAATTGATGGAAATGTTGGGGGTGAACTATCCTTTTAAGATGAGTGTTTTCTCTTTTCATTGCTTGTGGCTCCTTTGATGCATTCTGGAGTAGTAATGGATTTTCTCTAGCCTGTATTGAAAACACTGTAGGAGTCATAACAATTGAGTAGTGTAGGGGTCGGGTGCAGGCGTAGAGTTGGTGGTGCATGTAATCATGTAATTTCTAACTACTTGAAGAATTGTGTAAAAAATTGTGATAGAATAAAAATCTAATTAATAACAATTTGATAGGATTGGAATGATAACTCTCTTCATTTAGTTGTAAGTTCGTTATAAATGTTTAACAGGATAGAAAATGCAATGCATTAAAGGTCATGCTGAATGTAGAATATCAACTTCATTTCTTTGCCTGATGGTATTATACATAATTGATAATCAAATCACATCACTTTTTAGATGTTTTAATTTCACCCTAAACAGTAAAATCTGCCATACTAATTCTTCATCCATTTGTAACTCTAAGGGAGTGCATGCACAAATGTGACCAATGGTCCTTCTGGTTCCAGATAAATTAACACTGAGGATTCGTGTGCACAAGGCTAACCCTAACCATTTTAGAAAGAGAGAAATTGTGTTCTCTCTCGAACAGCCTCTCTCTCCTGAAATTCAAAAGAAGAACACGTAAAATAATTTGTTTCCTTCAAACCTTTTAAGAGAGCCTGTGCTCTTGTCTGGCAAGATAACGAAAAATGATGCAGCAGTGTAGTTCGTGCTTCTGCACTTAGAAAGTGTTATTATTTTGGGGTCCTACTTACAATGTACAACCAAGTGGAACGGAAGGTGAGAAAAACAAAGTTAAGTCACAGTTCTCCAAAAAGCCTTTACGTATTGTGCATCTACAACCAGCATATCCTGTCTGAGTTGCAGCAAAGCTCATCATGCCTCAAGAGATTTAAAAACGTCTACATCTTAAACGCTTGAGCAGTATTAAAACTGGCTTCATTGGAATGCTACGGTACAGGGAGCATAATTATAGTACGTAGTACCAAATATTTTTGGAATGAGGCAAATACATTTTGACACCTAGACCTCCAAACACCATAAAGGAGTCAAAACATTTAGAGTCAAGGAATTTAGCTAGTCAACAAATGTGAAGACTTGGTGATGCTGTTTGCGCGGAGCAAGCATAACATCTAATAGCATTCTCCATCCCAGAAGTTCAAACAGCCAGTTCAACCTCAATTTGAAGACACCAGAAACCCAAAAGAGGGCTGTCTGTTTTCAGACTAACAACAATTAGCACCCTAAAAAGCACCAGTCAGGAAATTAAGAAGGAACCCAAACACTTGAATGTAAATAGTTTCTGACATGTCCTGATTATGATGTATGATGGAGCAATGTGTTGTGCCATTCTCAGGCAGAAATGCTGCCAAGGCTGAGATAGAGAAGGATTTATTTATTTACGTGCGCTGGTGTCATGCACTGAAAACTACAACGTACAATCTCACAACCCGTTGTGTTGCACCACGTTGTGAACTTGTAGATCTGCTGTTTTCGATGTGCGACACGGCGCACAACCAACTATATATCAGACGTTACACAACCAGGGAAGTGACTCAGACACTCTCTCACTCTGTTCCTAAAAGAACCGTTTATCACTGTTAATTAATTACATCATATAAGGCCCTCATGTCTAATAAAGCAAATAATAAACGTCAGAGAGGCAACACTGGGGTCACAGAGGCAACACTGGGGTCACAGAGTCATCTGGCTCTTGCAAATTAATACGCATTGGTATCAGATGCATAGATAAGCCAGTGGACTACAAACCATAAGTAGTCACTCTTATCTCTCAAACAAAGATTTGATCCCTGTGGACAAGTTGTTGAATAGTTAAATAAACAAGCATGTCAAAGAGGAAGGAAGGATAAAAGGATGAAAAGAACTAGTTATTCAACAATGGCTGATTCTTTCAATGACACATCAAAATGAGCTTAAAATCATGACATTGTATCATTTATCACTAACACCTCAAGTTTCAAAGTGCTTATTATTTTCAACACATCAACCTGATTTCATCAACTTATCTGACTGTTTACAGAATAGTTTTATTTCTGGAAATGTGCTTAAATAAACTCCACTGCCATGCCTGTTTATGCAATAAATACAACAAGCTTATGCTATGATTAGATTACAAAGACACAAAGAGGGTGCCATACCAATAAACCTTTTTTTTCTTCTACTAATGTGGTTCTGCCAAAAGCCTCTGCGTGGACATGTGCCAAGGTGTTCCATCCCTCTCTCACTGCAGGGTCTGTGCTTTATCCCTGAGACATTGGTGAAGGCTCATTTACACTTTACCGCGCCACCGTGTCGCTCAATGACAATGACAGTTAAAATTTGCCATTGTTGTGCGATTAACTGTAGATTAACCCTAAATAAGGATTCTGCTGCTGCCATAGCACTGTACCACAGCTCTCCAATTTCCATAATACCTCGATGTCTGCTCAGCGTGGTCTAGCCTGACTCAACATTGGATCAGAAGCTAGAAAAACACCTCTAGCTTCCCTTCCCTTTCCCTGTTCGATAAGAGACTGCATGCTGCTCTGCCTATCGTCAGTCAGAGGGTTTCCGCGTCCGATAAGAATGCAAAACAGATGACCACCCCTTAAAGCTATCCTGGTGGTGATCCATGTTACACTCTTCTCCAAAAGCCTTTATGCTGTGCCAATGTCATTCCAGGGATGAGCTCCAGATTATTAGCACTTTGCTGAGTAGAGGTAATCCCTGGGGAAGTATTTATTTCCACCAATCCATGCACCAACTAAAGTGACTTGAAACATTTAAACAACGTATGTTGGAACCCAACGCAGGTGCTTTCTCAATTGGTAGGTGCTCCTACCAATTTCAGTAAGTAAAAGCAAGTAAGTACGTACATTTCAATTAGGCTATAGCACTTCTCACAGAGAAAGACTCACAAAGTGCTTGACATACAATACAAATACAACAATGAAAGTAACTGTACACAAAAACTCAAAACAACAGACATATTACATGGAGGACAAAATCAATATCCAAATTCAGCAAAAGCATGCCTGAACAGAAGGGTTTTTAATTGGTTCTTAAAAATACCCACAGACCTTGCAGCTCTCAGGTCCTGCGGAAGGGCATTCCAAAGACTGAGAGGCTTGTGTGAGGGACGATCAGTAGACCTTGGTTTGCTGACCTCAGGGTCCTGCTAGGCTCATGCCATTCAAGCAGGTCAGTTAGATATGCTGGTGCTTGGCCATGCAGAGCTCTATATGTTACTACCAGGACCTTGAAACGAATCCTGAAAACAACAGGAAGCCAGTGCAGGGAGGCTAGGACTGGAGTTATGTGACACCTACGGCTGGACCTGGTTAACAGTCTGGCTGCAGCATTTTGGATTAATTGAAGGCTATGGATGATTTACTGAGGCAGGTGAAAAGTGAGTTGCAATAGTTCAGACGAGAGGATACAAAAGCATGAATAATCAATTCTCACTGTGTGATATGATGGACCTGAGCTTGACTATGTTCCTGAGGTGGAAAAAACATGTACGGGTCACAGACTTAACTTTTTCTCTGCCATTTTAAACATAGCTGTAGTAAGCAGCTGCCAAATTGTCCTTACCTTTTAACGTGAGCACGCGCACGCATCGTGCACAATCTGTGCGCGACTCATCTAGTAGACGTGTAGACTCGGTGACAAGCTTTCGAATACAAAAAACCCCATTGAAAAAGACATATCCGTTGCCACGCTGTATCTCTGCTTATCAGCCAGTGTTTACATGAAAAAGCATTGAAAAAAGCCAACTGTGCGCTATGGTAACACGTGGACACGTTCGCGCACAAAACGCACGATATGTGCGGGGATCATAATCCAGGCGTGTAGAGACTGGATCAAAGTTTCCAAACGCAAAAATCCGATTGAAAAACGAACGTTCCATCGCCCAGTAGCTTCCACCAATGGAGGCGGGACTATGGCCCAGGCTCAGACTGGATACGGAAAGCTGGATCCGGTCCAGACCGGAAATGACCGGATACAGTTAGGGGGGCGGGCCTAAAGAGCCAGAATCAGCGAAAATCTGCGCTAATACTTTTAATCCTTTCATAATGATTAAAGCTAATTAAACTTTGCGGGCTCTACGGGCATGGCAGCGCGGTACAGCGGGAAATCTACGGGCTCTACGGGGATCGCGAGGTATGAGTTAATGTGTGTATCAAGGTGCATAGTTTGGTCAAACATGACTCCAAGTTTCCTAAGGCTGGGGCGGACGTTGGTTTTAAGAGAGCCAATGCAGTCAGCCACCTTGGCAGTAATACTGTCGGAGGTTACAATTAGTACCTCCGTTTTGGCCTCGTTTAGCTGCAGAAAGTAGTTTGCCAACCAGTCCTTAATGGCAGACAAACACTCCTGCAATATGCCAGTAAGACTCCCTAATCGGGAGATAAGCGACCGTCAGGTCACATGTATACACAAAGACGGCTGTAACTGGCATTGGTTCCTAGTTGTGTGGACAATGTATAGTTTTGGTTGGCTCAGAGAATCTGGGGTGTACCGATTTTCGTGATTTTAGGGCAAAATTTGTAGGAGCAGTGTCCAAAAATGTGTTTGAAAAAAGCGGCCTGATGGGGGCGCTATATGGGACAGATCCATGTTGATGACATGAGTGTAGACATACTGTGTAGCGATTTGCGTGATTTTAGGGCCAAATGTGTAGGAGTAGTGTCCAGAAAAGTGTTATAAGAAATCGGCCTCCAGGTGGCGCTAAAGGGGAAAAATTGTAGGAGCAGTGTCCAAAAAATTGTTTTGCAAGAATGGGCCTCATGGTGGCGCTAGAAGAGGGGCATGTGAGAATTGATGGGGCAAAAGTGTGACGTGTGACGGACAGACTGACTGACTGACGGACGGACAGCCGGTGGAGGTTTTGGTAGTAAATGCGATTAAGAATAAAATCATCCTGACTGTCAGGGTTAAAAGAAAAATACAGTTGAATATTGTCAGCATAAAAATGGTAAGAGATGCCTTTAAAACTGTTAATAATGTTACCAAGAGGTAACATGTAAAGTGCAAATTCCACAAGTGCTCGATTCCAAAGGTGTAGACACAGAAAAAGGAATTCCAAGACTCACCTAGCCTGACACTCAGCCTGAATTGACATTTCGTTTCACTTCATTATTCAGTCTGAACTCGCTTCCCCCTAGGGCGTTTGCAGGGATGGGCGTTGCCAAAAAGAGGCAGTCTTCAGCGATTGGTTCACCGACCAACACATGACATAGTGTTGTTATCATGGTTGTTATGTGTGACTGGCTAGTGGCTAGCCTGTTGCTTGCTAGTGCTACTTGCTAACCAAAGAAACAGGCAGAATAGGAGCACTACGAACTAGTAATCAAACACAACATAACATGCCTGCTACTGGTGTTTCATAGCGAGATCGATACGATCGCATTTTACCGCAATTTACCGCATTTTATCGCGACGCGATGCGCGGTACGGTACGGCGGCGGCGCTGGTGTACTTGGAAACACACATGAGTTCTGGGAAACCCCCACCCACGCTGATCACAAGACGCTGATTCACAACGCTGATTCGCCGATCGGATTTTCAACCGAGGCAGGCCCTCCTCAATGAGAGCGATTCTAGACCTGAATCGCCGAAACAAAAAAATTAAAGGGGTGTGGCTAGCGATTCAGGGTCTGGAACTAGGCTAAGACTCTCCTACTTTAGAGGAAAAATACATTATTTACGAATTATAATATAATAATATATAATATATAAGACCCTGATGAAGACCTAGTAGGTCGGAAAGCGTTGGTCAACTTGTTGCCTTGCTCAGAAAATAAATAATGTATTTTTTCACTAAAGATGGAGTGCCTTGGAATTCCTTTCTTTGTACCGTAAGTCTGCTGTCTACACCTTTGGAATTGAGCAGTACTAGTTTTGTTCACACATCAATGAATTATTAATGTGCTAAAGAATGCATATTATGTTCTGCAAACAATGTAAATAAATAATGAAGAATCCTGAAATTGGTAGGAGCACCTACCAAATAAATACTTCCCCAAGGATTACCTCTACTCAGCAAAGTGCTAATAATCTGGAGCTAAATAAATGCTAAGACTTCAGAATGCATCTGCTGGATTCTTCAAAACACTGTCTCCTCACCCTACTTACGGTATAGTAGTAATAGCTATAAAAAATATTTAGAGAGAGACAGACAACACAGACACAACAGAGACATACAATGCATACGATACACTAGCTCTGGTCCATCGCTTTCACCTCCCGCATTGCTCCCGGTGAAGCTCTGACAGACCCGTCGGGAAACGCATGGACTCGAGATTGTCGGCCCCGCCGAGCGCTCAATACTAGTGAAAATAAACAAAACCGTTTCACTACTCACCAAACCAAAGGTCGTTTTGCGCTGTTGAAAGTCTATTCTCCGCGGTGGTGAACCCCTCAGCACCCCACCTACTCTGTAAAATACATTATTTTTGGCATGAAATAAAGTGCATCCAACTCGACCGCCGCTTATTTCCGGGTTGTGAACCATTGTATCTGCGGTGGCCGCTAGGTGGCCTGAGGTGTGTGCGTTTTATTTCATGACAAAAATAATGTATTTTACAGAGTAGGTGGGGTGCTGAGAGGTTTACCACCGCGGAGAATAGACTTTCAACAACGCAAAACTACCTTTGGTTTGGTGAGTAGTGAAACGGTTTTGTTTATTTTCACTAGTATTGAGCGCTCGGCGGGGCCGACAATCTCGAGTCCATGCGTTTCCCGACGGGTCTGTCAGAGCTTCACCGGGAGCAATGCGGGAGGTGAAAGCGATGGACCAGAGCTAACGATACACATACACAGTGATCGGAAAAAAAGAGAACAAGGAAAAGCAGGTTAGTAAAGTATAGCCATTTTGCACTCAAAGGCACTTTTCGACCGTCAAAGAACCGGTTCGGGTTCTTTCTCCCGCCTATGGGATGAACCAGAGATGAGCTTTTCCACCTAAGAGTTGGTTCGGAACGGGAACCACAAAATCCTTGGTTCCTCTGGTTCAATCTGGTGGAAACGCAGGCCGGTTTGCGACCGGTTCGCAAGAACAAACCAAGGTTCCAAGAAAGTTGAACGGCACTGGTTCTTGAACCACGGTTCTTTTGGTGGAAAAGGCCCCAAAGAGTGCAGAGTGCAAAATGTTCTAATCAATTTGATTATTTTACTTTAAGATCCAACCTATCTTGGCTATCCCATTTACTGAAAATAGGGATTGCCAAACCACAAAGCAAAACATAAAGGATTCAATGCATGATGGATCTATAAGAAAGCCATGTCCCTATATACCGTACATCAAACTGCCTATATTTGCACGAGTGTAGGCGCTCCTTTCTTATAATATGGCATCTGTATTGGCATCCCAGCCAGGACAGATACAGTCCTCCACTGACAATCTGTATTTTGTGTGCATGCGTGGTTGCGTGCCTACGTGTGTGTGTGTGAGACTGCTATAGAGAACTGTCAGCTTGCTGCTGTCCCCATGATCAAACCATAAAAAATTCCATTGCTACACTTTCTTACTGTGTCACTAGTACTGTCACTTGCTGTGTGTGACCATGCCTGACTCACTGCCTAAGGGCTACACGTTCTGGTTGACTCGCGTTAATTTTCCTCACTACAGTGTAGCCTGAGGGCTCTCTCTCTCTAGCCTGGTACAACTTGTAGAGCCGTAGTTCTGACAGACACGTCATTCACTGAGATCAGAGGAAGCAAGAACAAAGCCTTTTAGATTTTAATATGACCTTCCATGAACCACGAGGATGGGGCAAAACCAACTTTGACAGCTGTTTTGAGGGGAAAACGAGACAATCGATAGGACTGCTGGAATGCTTCAGTTCGCTTTGGACGGTGGGACAAATTAACTGTGACTGAGGTGAGGGGAAAGGCTATGGCAAGTGGGGCAGGTGATGAAAATGTGATTGACAGGAAATTCTGAAGGGTGATATTTGGCATAGCCTTCAATTTATGTTTAAGAACTGAATAACTTCTGGGGGTGGATTGGCCTGATATTATTCAAACCAAGAGATCTATTGTAAATCTACAGCAGACATTCCAATTCTACAAACCTCATGTGACATTCAATACAGGACTGCATGACTGCAGCATCCTGTCAAACTCTATAACCCTTATCAGAGATGGGATGGAGGTCGCTGAGGACAAACAGAATGGCATTATGCTCAAAATGCATTATGGGCCAAGGAGATGGCATACATGTCGTCGTCATGACGTGTATGGATAAATCCTGTGGCAATAGGACATAAATGTATAAAAGCAGATTGGGGGTAAAACAAATCAGTCCTTTACTGTAAGTACCTCCCCTCACTCCTATTTTAGTTGGACTGCACTACACTGCTACTAAACTATTCAACATGCTTGATGAGCTGTGTTATAAAAGGCTGCAGGCGGTGAGGAACAAAATAAGAATATGTCAGAAGTCAGTCAACGCCTAATCCAGCTGTACTTGTAATTGCGACTGTAGGTCACAGTTTGCAATCAGAACCGTCACAGCTTCTCCGTATACGTCCGTCCATCCGTCCATCCGGGTACCGCCTGACACTGTGGTTCCCCTGACACATCACTGTGACATGTGATGTCACCTGTGATGTCAAAGTGATGTGTCAGGGGAACCACAGTGTCAGGCGTGGTCTATGGGTTTGCCACTCTGACATCACGCTTTGACATCACTGTGATGTCATGGGAACCACTCTAACAGAATGCCTTTTATGCCCATATATGGAGATCCCTGATGTCATCAATATTAAGCCCATAATTAACAGGACTTCATATGGGAATGCCCATACATGGAGGAAGACAGCCCATATCTGTGTGGCTTGTTCAGACAGGGATCTCCATGTATGGGCAATTGGGCATACAAGGGATTGTATGTTGTGATGTCATGGGAACCACTCTAACAGAATCTCTTTTATGCCCATATATGGAGATCCATGATGTCATCAATATAAAGCTCACATCTAACAAGACTTCATATGGGAAGACAGCCCATATCTGTGTGGCTGGTTCAGACAGGGATCTCCATGTATGGGCATAAAAGTATGTATAATGTCACATGTGATATACGGATTTTCACATAACAAATAACTGAGTAGGCATGTTTAAGGTCTCACCGCATATCTCCTCCTATACAGTACATGGATCTCCATATATGGGTAACTTGTCCGATATCCTACATCACTGGCCAGACGGCCAAGACATGGCGCGACTTGTCGCCCTGAGGCGTCTTACTTAACAAATAAACTGTGCCAGGCGTCAGCCTGGAAGGGCGTTGTCTCCTACTAGTTTAGATAGTTATAAAGAGTAGACAGATACTAGGTTCAGTGTTTACCTGGTATAGTTTATATAGTTTGTACAGATGTGCAATACTGGAGCGTCCAGGGTCACACTGGCATCTGGCCTACAGTACATCTTTGCACAAAGCTCCCAAAGTTTTTTTGTACGCCCAGGCCCCAGGGTCACTTTGGCCAATGCTTGCGGGAACCTTAATGAAATTAACTCATAAATATCACCGCTCACTTCACACTAGGTGTGATTTTTTTAATAGAATATTGTTAAACTGATAATAGGTTTTGATTTGCCGGTGATCCTAGTATACTGAGGCACTAAACACTGTCTCTCTGCATTTGATCTATGTGTTTACCTTGCTTATTGTAAGTCGCTCTGGATAAATACAGTATTATGATAGTAGAATTCTAGTTGTTAACAAGCATGCTAACGTGCCTGCAGCTGTGTTGACTATTCATCCACTGAGAATGACTGTCAAGGCAAAGGCTGTGAACGAAGGCTAACTGCTGCCACATAAATTTTTCACAACACACTTGACACTTGACACACTTAAAGCTTATGAAAGGTCCCAGTGAGTGAGGAGAACTACTCAACATTGGGATCACAATAACCCAACTCGTTTACTAGTCTGAGGCAAACTTTAAGGCAGACTGCCTTTTGATGGCTGTGAAAAAGAGTCTGATGCTGCATTCACACGAGAGAAGCCAAGCTAATGGTTGGCTTGGTAATTCAATGTAATCTCTATGCAAACAAGCTTTAAAAATGTCCAAGCTTTTTTTACAGCTTGGAAATTTTAAAAGCTGGTTTGCATAGAGATTACATTGAATTACCAAGCCAACCATTAGCTTGGCTTTTCTGTATGTGAATGAGGCATAAGAGTCTTCCAATTACAAAGCAATATTTGTCTAAATCAATATTTTGTGCTGTACATTCATTCAGAATAATAAACAATCCATCAGTGTAAGAGTTGAAAATCATTGAGCAATTAAGAGTTTGTCTCTGAAGCGTCCATCATTATCACCATCTCTTTCTGTCCCTGCACAGTAAAATCCAAGGTGTTCATTTAACTCTGAAGGTGACAGCTTATGGGTCCATTTGGTTACAGTTGCACTCTCAGAGTTAAAGGAGTTCACCCCCAAAATGATTATTTTTCTATTGACTACTCACGCCATGGAGACTTGAGATCAATAATATTTATTTTGTATTTGTCGCATTCCTAAGACAAAAATGTGATTACAATAAATTTACCCCCCTTGATTCCGGATGGGGACCCAAATGCATATGGGTCCCCATCCGGAATCAATGGGGGTAAATGGGGACAAAGTATTGTCTTAGGAATGCAACAAAAAACTAAAAATATTATTGAACTCAAGTCTCCATGGCATGAGTAATCAATAGAAAAGAAAAGTAATTTTGGGTGTGAACTAGGCAACTCCTTTAAATACATTAGCCCTATTTCATGTGTGTGCTGTAGGCCTGTCACAATTATTACATTATTGTCTAATCGCAATTATTTGACATAATCGCAATTATTTGACATAATCACAATTATTTGACATAATCGCAATTATTTTGTCATAATCGTCATAATCGTTTTCATGTAAAAAGAAATTGTGGAAATAACGCTATTTCCACCATCAATGTTCTTTTTAAAGTAACGTTGTCAAATATGTCTGTCATTTCTTTGTATATATTTAGGTTATGTGTCATATCTGCAACTTCAAAGACTAAAAGCCAAACAGATACTGTATGTAATTGTCAACGACAAAAACACAATTAAATCATTAATCGCAATTATTTGAGCGACAATTAATCGTCATGTAAAATGTCATATCGTGACAGCCCTAGTGTGCCGTGCTCTCTTCATAGTGCAGCCTAACCTAACCTAGACCCCTGGCCTGCACTGCATCACTCTACAATTGCGCTCATGGAGCTGGAGCACCTTTGAATACACTTTTTCACTAGACCCTGTTAGAAATGAGCTTTTCTCATCTTTCTCTCTCCCCCAAGAGATATAAAAGTATAGCATTGAGCGCCGCAAAGCTATATCTCTTTCATTTCTGTAATGTCTCCCCATTCCTGTGCCTTCCTCTCCTTCTCATAGTATCTCTCTCCCTCCCTTATTCCCTCTCTCCCTCTTTCATAATCTCTTTGCCTTTTTTTTTTTACATCGGCCCCATCCCTCTCCAACTCGACAGAGAATGATGGACAGCCAGTCCTTATTGATTTATTTACACAGAACAGACAGAGAGCAGACATAAGAAAGGCCCTCACATTAGTTATGAATCTTGGGCTCCTGCTGGTGAGGAGAGGAGAGGAGAGGAGAGGAGAGGAGAGGAGAGGAGAGGAGAGGAGAGGAGAGGAGAGGAGACGAGAAAGGAGGCAAGGTAAAGAGAGAGAGAATGACTCAAGAGCTCAAAAGCGGTGGGTGAGAGAGGCAGATAGTGAGCTACAGTGGAAGTAAGAAGAAAAAAGAAAATCACACCTAGTGTTAAGTGAGCGGTGTTATGAGTTAATTTCATTAAGATGTAGGCCAGATGTAGGCCACGCTTCAGAGCCTGGACATTGAGCACTTTGGGCCCCATTTCCGTCCATGCTAAACCCTAACCCCCTAAACTTTTTTGCCTTTTTTACGATTTTGAAAAACATTTGAAAATATTTCAAATAGCCGATCTACATCAACACGTTGCGAGCTTGTAGATCAGTTATTCTTTTTTTTTTCTTTTTTTATGGCAATGATGTTTAGGGGTTTTGGGTTTAGCATGCACGAAAATAGGGCCCTTTGTGCCAAGATGTAGGCCAGATGTAGGCCACACTTCAGAGCCCAGACAACGCCAGATGTTGGAGCTTAGCTCCTTCCAGAAGCACCGCTCAAAAAATCAAACAAAGAAGGGAAGAGAGACAAAGTAAGAATGGAAGAGAGATACATGGAGAGACAGATAGACAGATAGACAGGCAGGCAGGCAGGCAGACAGAGAGACAGACAGACAGACAGACAGGCAGACAGACAACAGTGACAGTGATAGTGATAGTTAGAAAACGTTAGACAAAGTCTGCGCTGCAGAGACACTGAGGGTGTCGCTTATAGCTCGAGACATATTCAAGCAGAATGGAAATACCAGCGTGAATGTCAACACCATGTGGACTGTTTCCTATTACAACATTAACAGTCACGGTTGCCAGAGCCAAAGACACAACGCCACTAGGAGTTTTGTAGACCGAAACAAAGCCTCTCGTACTGTACATAACATCACTGACATCCACTCAGCCACCATACAGACCCCACCATGCCCTGTTCCAGCACCGTGCCTGACCTTTGAACTGACTCCACCATTCCATTATCTTGATTCGTGTGTGAATTGCTGCGTGCTGAACATACACAATATCCGAAGGCAAACACAGAGCGCCGATGTTAACAGCCCTCCAGTGAGCACCTTATTGCCACCCCTGGGAACAGTTTCAGTTAAGCCTCTGCCAACAGGTAAAGGTCAGTGAATTATAAGCATCACTCTGACACACAGACAGACAGACAGACAGACAGACAGACAGACAGACAGACAGACAGACAGACAGACAGACAGACAGACAGACAGACAGACAGACAGACAGACAGACAGACAGACAGACAGACAGACAGACAGACAGACAGACAGACAGACAGACAGACAGACAGACAGACAGACAGACAGACAGACAGACAGACAGACAGACAGACAGACAGACAGACAGACAGACAGACAGACAGACAGACAGACAGACAGACAGACAGACAGACAGACAGACAGACAGACAGACAGACAGACAGACAGACAGACAGACAGACAGACAGACAGACACACACACACACACACACACACACACACACACACACACACACACACACACACACACACACACACACACACACACACACACACACACACACACACACACACACACACACACACACACACACACACACACACACGCTGTGTTATTTATTTATTTATTTATTTTCATTCATTCATTCTTTTTCATTTAAAATTATTCTGACAAATACATCTTTTGTCCAGCAGACTCTGGTTCTCTTTGACTTTGGAACTAATTTCCTGGGCGATGCATTATGAGCTTGTAGATCAGCCATTTGGGGGCGGGACACACACAATAAAGGTGCCCTGCAGTAGTTTTCACTCAAAGTATTTTAATCAGTATAAACCCTATTCACAAAACAATTTTGTGAAAATAATGATATGCGGATGGCCAAATGTGGGATGCTGAATGTGTAGATAGGCCATGAGGGAATTAAGTCCTAACCCCTGGACACTGTTCCTAAAAGTTAGCATGGGTAAATGCAGACAGAGGGCCCTTCATTGCATAATATCCTTTCCCCTCTCTCTCCTTTCCCATCTCTCTCCTCTGTCACTATCGGAAACAGGCTTAAAAAGAAAAAAAAAAAGAAACACGTCGAGCTGCAATCGGTTATTTCCACTGCGCGACACCATCGTACTACAGAGTATGAATTAGGTCAATACTGTACCACTATGATGACTGTTCCATGGAACAGTATACAGTACAGGGATAACAAGGCAATATGTCTTATTAGGCTACTCGAGTCTGTTGGTGTCTCTGACGCTAAGCAGGCCACCGTGTGAACATGGTACTGCAACAGTACACAGTAAAAAGCCTCAGTGTTAATTCAGTGTAAAAATGGACGTGTACAGTGGTTACACTCCCTCCTAGTAAATATTGATGGTTTTACTGTAGCCAGAGAGAAGAGACAGAGATGGAGACAAGGCGCCTCAGTCACCTCATAAGGTTTTACTTTAATGACAGCCTAAACTGGGGGGGGGGTGTTGTACTGGTCAGTAGCCTACCATTGATTCTTTTTACAGCTTATTGTAAATCAAGTGTGTGTCCAACGTTTATGCATTGGTGATCGATCAGCAGCCTTTCTGTTTGATCACACTCTTCTGACAGAGTGAATGACATCTTGAAATCTACTATAGGCATGTTTTACTTACTAGTAGTACTAGTGTCACATTCATTTCTCTTTCTCTAACACACACGCACATTCAGTGATACTACTAGCCCTGCATCCTGCATCCCTGACGCTTACTTTTAATAAAGGACGCATTAAATCTGGAGGTCTCAGTTGGAACTGTTACCCCCGCGACCCGATTCCGGATAAGCGGTTGAAGATGGATGGATGGATAATCTAAGCGTCACTGCATCCTCAGGACGCATACAACTCTATCCTTCCTGCTATCAGTCATTTCACTGCACCAGCTGACCTGCATGTGGTGGAGTCTCCACAGCTGTGCATTGTTGATGAGATGATTGAGATTGTCTTGTAAATCCATGATTCTGTCCTTTATTAACTACATAAAATTAGCTATTTGCCACTATTTCTTTAAATTAAAGTCCTTTTTGATGTTTTCACCGTTGATACATAATGCAGGTGTCACCACGGGACCCATAAAATAATTCTGGGACCCCTTTGAATGACCACCTGTGGGTCCCGGGACCCATTACATTGAAAACCTAGCAACATCACTGCAAATTAATATACGTGTTGGCCAATGAAGTAAGTTACTCCACGCATTTCTCACCCTGGAACACAGGCAAATTGTGTTTTGTATCTACGGTATAGACACTTGACAACACCGGATGCACCGTGTTGGAATCAAACCCCTGGTGGTAGGCAGGTAAGCACCACCTGAGCACCTTTTTATTTGTCTTTATTTTACTTTATTATCTATTCATTATTTATTTTACAATTTTATAATGGAAGTCAAAGGTGGTCGGATTGTGCTGAACCCGTGCCCAAATGCTGTATGGAGTCTGGCGTCACAGACGGGACACATGAAGTCAGAGATCCCCAGGAGCCATGCTGTTATCTGTTTTTCAAACCCACAACAGGTGTTGTTAAACCAGGCAACCAAGACTGCATATCACCAAAATGCCACAGCATCAACAAGTCATCCAACTCCATTGTCCGAGAACATTCCATCCTATTAGGTCACAGGCTCTGCTGTGCTGAAGAGATTTCCAGCACATGATCTAGAGATGTTCCCTGTATGGAACAACAGAAGAAACATTCCACCCCCCCCCCCCCCCCCCCCCACACACACACACACACATTGACATGGCGGACGGATGTGAATGATAGTTTTACTCATTGGACCGCGGCAGAAAAGCCTGTGCCCGTGTGCTGTCTAAAGATAGGCATGCTAGGAGTGCTGTTTGGCTCTGATGTGTTCTGGGCGGCTGTGAAAGTGGATTAAACAAGCTTTAACATCAAGACGAGCACTAATGAAGTCCAATGGGGGAGTTAGACAGTCTGTTTGTCCAGCTGACTCCTGTGGAACAGGCATCACTGTCTGCCTGCTCTAAAAGTAGCTTGACGGCACCTGGGTAGGCTATTTGACCTGTCTGTTCAGCCTACAAACCTGCATGTTAAACCCGCACAATCTCACTTGTAGCGCTGACGGATAATTCTACATTTGTCTTTCAGTGGAATCGTATCATGAGGGAATGATGATAAGGCCCATTAAGCCCGTTATTAAGCCCATATCTAACAGGACTTCATATGGGAATGCCCATTTATGGAGGAAGACAGCCCATCTGTGTGGCTGGTTTAAACAGGGATCTCCATGTATGGGCATAAAAGGGTTTAAATGTAGGTATGTAGGTATGATGTCAGATGTGATAGACGTCATAGGATTTTGACATATCAAATAACTGAGTAAGCATGTTTGGGGTCTCACAGCATATCTCCATATATGGGTAACAGGTCCGATTTACATCACTGGTCAGACGGCCTAGACATGGTGCGACCTTGCCCTAAAGGGCGAGGTCGCTTGTCTCCCTGAGGTGTCTTACTAGTTACATGTTATTACAACACAAATTAACGTGCATAATATGAAACAAATCATATAAAAGGTATTTGACAAAAAAAAAAAAAACATGCAGTGAAACTGAATTTGATTGTTTGCAGTGATTTTGCAAGCACGCGCCCAAGCATGATATCGATATCTAAAAATATCCATGATTATGTCCATGAGATTAATTTCAAACATATTGACGACCCCTACTCAGGACCTCACCCCCATTCATACAACGAAGCATAACAAGGTTTCAAATTCAATACAAATGTATAATCAAGATTCAAAAAATTATAATAATGCACTGTAGTCTCTGTAGGTCTAGGTATCGGGTGCGTAATCAAGCATCAGCAATCTTCCTCTTCCACTGAATACAAGATCCTCTCTTCAACAGCACTGGTTCAAATGCTAAGGAACTGGGTCGTCCATAGGTGAAGAGATTACAATTTAAAATAAAAAAGAGCAATTGTTCGTGTAAAATACACAGGACAAGGTTTACTCAAAGCAGCTCTTTGCAAATTACACATGTGAACACTGGACAATACACATTTGAAGTATTCATGTTGAGTGAGCATCTAATAATTTTTGAGTGCATACCTAATCATTTTAAATGCGCAGGGGGAGGCGTTGTTGCAAGACTGCATTGATTAATTTACAATGGTCACTCATGAGGCAGAACAAGCCTCCTCCGGCAAAGCAGCATTGATTCAGGACATCAGGTGTGTCGGAGGACAAGGCAGTAGGTATTCCCATCGCAGTTGGAGACACTTACAGTACACCTTAACTATGGCCCGGCATGTAGGGCAGGCGGTAGGCAATCCTTTTCCCAGGGCCCATGTGAGAAAATCATAACAATGATCAATTTGCCAGTGGCATTCTGCACACAAAACCATCTATCACTGCAGGAAAACCCCAAGATGCATTAGTCCACTAATACTGACAGCGGCACACACAATACATCAAACCATGGATGGAGGCTCTGTTGCTCGGCCCACCATTCTGTCTCACCCCCTCTCCAGAGGCGTCAATTGGGTATGGCAAGCTATGGCAGCTGCCATACCTTAGCTACAGGTGGAAATAATAAAATGTACTTTTCATTGTGCCTGTTGCTAAGGTATGGCAACATGAGTCACGGCGCGCGTGCAAGACACCAGTCATGTTGCCATACCTTAGCTTTTTCTGAACTGACGCCGCTGCCCATCTCCTCTCCATCCATGTCTCTTTCTCTATTCTATCTTCTCCGTCCTGGTCTCACCCCTCTGTAACACTAACAGAAGAGCACACACATTTTTGCTCAGAGTCAGAGTTGGATTTACATTCAGGATTTTTACAGGATTTTACAGGAAGGACGAAATAAATATGAACGTCACAGGAAGAAGTGTGTAGCCTAGAGAACATAACCAATGGCTGTGTTAATATGTGTTGGCTGTGTTGAAACATTTTTACAATAGCAGACATAAGTGAGTTTGTCTGTAGTTCCAGGTTGACATATTAAGGCCACTGTGTCCTCATGGCCACACTCAATAGATTCCGCAATAAATAATTGCAGCCCATGGGCCAAAAGGAAAATATTTGTTCCCTGGCACAAATGCCAATGCCTCTGTTCATACTCATTATCCTTCACAAAAGTCAAAATGCCCCAGGTCACTGAGAGGGAACAATCCATTGCTTTGCCATTTTTGGATATTGAAAATAAGCAAGTAACCTCAATACATGAAACTCTACCACTTGCCATGTAAGGACACAATGATTTGTCTCACTCCCCGCAGCAACCGTTATCCATTTGATACCCGATTACGAAAATACTATAAAAGGTATCACATAGCACTTTAAGGTCGGTATTGTTATTCAACTTTTCAATTGCCCATGGGCTTCAGAGACTGCAGAGGCTACAACAAAACAGCGTTGAAAGAAATGATGGGAAGAAATCTTTTGAACGCAGGATGCTGATCAAAAGCAAAAGGACCAGCGCTGGTTTCCCCAAATGCCCAGAGCTTTACAAACAGGATAATAGCCTGAACTTGGATGCGCTTTGGTCACATCGAGTTGGCCGCGAGGTTCTATCCTGAAAACGCAAAGCTCTATTTCAACTATAAACCGCAAAATATAGGCTAGCCTACAGTAAAATCCACACAACATTAAATATTAATAAATTATACCTAGAGACGTCAATTGATACAAGACGACAGAGGGTCGTCTTGATCCAAGGCTAGACTAGAGACGTTACAAAATAAAGCACCATGCAGCTAAAAAAAAGAAAAAAGAAAGAAAGAAAGA
The DNA here is from genome assembly GCF_963921795.1 of Nannobrachium achirus. Taxonomy (NCBI): domain Eukaryota; kingdom Metazoa; phylum Chordata; class Actinopteri; order Myctophiformes; family Myctophidae; genus Nannobrachium; species Nannobrachium achirus. Next base: position 37,243,318 of record NC_137833.1, on the reverse strand, counting down.
ACTTTTAAAAGTTGTTTCATAATTATGAAACAACAAACAAGTTATTCTTCTTTTCTGGCACGACTAATGGCCAATCTTTCACTTACCTCATGATGGATCCGAAGAACAACACGAATGAGGAGACGGTAGTACGGAGAAAGTCCACTCCAGTTTGTCACAGATCCATATGACAGGCCAGGGGTGGCAATAGCTCAGTCCAAACTAAATGGTGGTGGTTGAAGTGCCGGCTGTCAGTGCATCACGCTCTACACCAGTCTACCTGCATCCACCGTGCTCCGTTCGCGGGTGCGCTCCCCAACCCAACAGCAGGCACACTACAGTCTGGGATCTCCAAGACAAGAGCGCACAAGAAGCGTCTCTCAGGGGTGCAACAGAGCGATTGGCCACAGGGCCAGTGACGCACCGGCAGGTGGCACACCCGCTGTAGAAAGCTGTTGAGGCGTTCATTCATTATTACAGTTCGTGCAGAGGTTGTGTGGCTGGCTGTAAGCCTCCGAGCCTACGGTCCCGTGTGCAGTGTAGGCTACTGCTATGCTCCCAAATTCACTCATTCGATTAAGCAACCAGTGTGCGTTTTCAAAATAATGCAGCTGCAAGTCATTATCAGAATCAACTCCCACGTTTGCTGTTTTACGCACAATTAATGTCGTCACTCGCCAAGTTCTTTACATCATTTAAACTGCATATAGCCAACACAAGTATAGTGAACGTTCTATTTCAAAAAGGCCAATCTCAGAAAACAAAAAATAAATGCAAAAACAGATGCAATAGAGTAATTGCGACCGTAGGTCGCAGTTTAGTATGTGAACCGTCACAGCTTGACCGTATCTCTGTCTGTCTGTCTGTCTACAACACCTGACACTGTGGTTCCCTTTAAAGGAGTAGTTCACCCCCAAAATTACTTTTTTTCTATTGATTACTCACGCCATATTTTTTTGAGCGGTGGTCACACCGTCTCCATAGCGTGGCCGTGTGTGTAGGTATGTATGTTTGTATGTATGTATGTATGTGGGTGGGTGGGTCTGTCTGTATGTAGCCTCAAGCCTGTGGTGTAGTACCTTTTATGACCACACATGTTAAGGGAGGGGCGCTGTTTTCAGGCCAGGCCAGGCCAGGCACACACACACACGCACACACACACACACACACACACAGGGGGGGGGGGGGGGGGGATGGGTAAACCACCGCTCAGTTCACACGGGTGTGATTTTTGTATTTGTTACACATAAGACAAAAATTTGATTTATAGTAAATTTACTCCAATTGATTCCGGATCATGACCGGATGGTGACCCAAATGCGTTTGGGTCTCCATCCGGAATCAATGGGGGTACATTTATTGGCTGCACTGACGCTCTGACAGACCCGTCGCTAAATGACTAGACCGGGATTTCTCAGCCCCTACGAGCGCTCAACTTGAGTCAAAATAAACTATTCGTTTATTTTGACTGAAGTTGACTGCTCGTAGGGAAGTAGTTTAAAACTAGTTCACTATACTCACCGAACCAAGTTAGTTTTTCGTTGTTTCTATTCTCCACGGTGGGAAACCTCTCATGAAATAAAATGCACCCACCTCGAGCCACCCAGCGGCCACCGCAGACACAACGGTTCACAACCCCGAAATAAGCGGCGGTCGAGTTGGTGAGAGCCACACTAAATACACATAGTTTGTCAATGACCAACCATTTGTTACTGTATCCACCTGTTTCCGCGAGAATTTACTGTAGCATTATTTGCGGGACACTTCCGGTTAACAGCAGACATACAAGCTCACGTCGCGTCGCAGATGCAACCGTTGTGAGCTTGTAGATCACTCTCGGCTGCGGCGCCGGAAGCTGCCTGCACATTCTACGCAATGCACGGTGGGATGTTGGAAAGTTGTGGATATGTTTAACAAAATTCCATTGTTAAAAAAATTGTTTTTCATGAAATAGAAATTCATGGCATTGTATTACTCATTCATTTATGATAAATATTATATGCTAGGCCTACTGTAAAAGAACAAAGTCAGAACACAGGGCTAAGTGTGTTTTGACAGTAGTCTGACCAATTCAGGCAGCCAAAGCAAATGTTTGAATTCATTTATAACAAACACGCATAAGAAGTGAGTGGTAATCCTTGGAGGAATGTGTAAGCCAATTAGGGCCAGTGGCGGGGACTTTGGGAACAGGGTCTCACAGTGCTTCCTGCTCAGTCAGGACTCACTGTGTGCAACAGGCTCTCCACTCACATTTCCTGTTCACAGCACGGCGAGCACGCGGATGATATTCTGATGAAAATATAGAATGATGAGAAGACATGGGGAGGATCTTGTGCCGACTTCCTCCAACATTAACTGCATCATCATCATAATGCTGTGCTATGTAACCTTGTGTGCGTGTGTGTGTGTATGCGCGTATGTGGGTGCTTGTGTGCAAGGCGAGCATGTGTACATTATGTGTGTGTAAGTTCCAATTAGCCACAGCTTCCTTGCATCCTGCATGGGAGAGGCCGGGGCACCAATCCCCACCAACTGGCCATCCTGTTGATGTGTAAAAGTATCCCCTTACATAATATAGTGTGTGCATTCCTGACACAAATTGGGACAGATAGCTATTCTCTTTAAGAGGGTTAAGTAAGCTAATGCACCTGTCTGATGTGAGTGAATGGCTAAGATGTCCTGCACTGATCTGTTTAGCTAATGTACTGGACTGTTAGTTTATACAGCAGTGCTGCTGTGCACCTAAGGATAACTACTAATCCTTGATATCCTGGCAGGTATTTGCAAAAGAAGCAAACCAATGAGACACATAAAGCAACATACTGTAGAATGATATGGCAAATATTGACCTGAAAGCAATAGGTTTGGTTTCTATGCCTACTGCACCCAGGTTTGATAGAGCAAACAGAACCAGCTCCTACAATTGCCATCTGTGAGGAGATTTTTACGTACTAATCCTCCAGTGTGTAGCAGAATTAATTGAAGAGGTTATCTAAACGATAAATCCAAGGGTGTCTAATATGTCACATTACTCTTAAGTAGGATATGATACTCTAGGGCCAGTATTTGCTTTTCAGATCATTAATAATGAGAACGTAAAGGGAACCCGGCACTGGCTCCAGACCTGAAAATGCAATCCTGGCCAGAGGGCCTGGATAAAGTGACACTCTAAGCCCGGCCGGCCTCAGCATTTCCCTGTCCTGCAATTTCACACCGTCTGACTCCACATGAACATGTTGATAAGAGAGTCACCCAGGGGCATCACAAGGGGGGGAAAAGTGGGACTGAGTTACTAGGGCCCAATGTGGAGGGGGGCCTTAGTTCTTTTATACTTTAGCTATTGAAAAATAGATCTGCTATTTTTGAAAAGTCGTGAAAATGTGTGCAAATCTTTGAGTATATGTATTTTTTGTTACTCAAATTTTGCTTCCGGGGGTACCCTGGAACTAAATATTTTGAGATGGGGGTCCATGGCCGAATACATATAATTTTGGAGGTCCTTCACATGAAAAGGTTTGCGCACCACTGACATAGAAACATAAAGTATACCTTGTTCTTTGAAGGTCATTTTTGACATGTACAGTAGCTAAATATTTTGTGCAGTTAATTTCAAAAAATTGAAATACAGCATGCTTATAAAGCGCAACAACAACTAATGACAACAGCATCCCATCTGGCGATGAATATTGATTGATAAATTGAGACAAAATATATATTTTTTTAAATAATAACAATCTGGGACTGTAGTGCACTTCTAAGGAAGCAATTATTTTTTGCAGAGAGAGGTTGAACAGATGGAGGGGAGTGCCCCCACCCCTCAGGAGCTGACTAGGTTGGGGTTGATGGGCTGCCAACATAACGATAAAAGTAATTTCCTCCTCACGGTGTTTCAAATGTGTCTGCGATCAGAAAACTGAAAACTTAAGGGAAAATAACAGATCTACAAGCACAATGTGTTCGCCTCTCGCACTTGCCGTACTTGACCTAAATTATATAGCCTTGACAATCATGCAAAGGCTTAAAATGTCTTATGAAAAGGTTAAAACATGAGATAGCATGTTAAACAGATACCAGGTTCATTTGTTATAGATTCTTTTTGTTTTGATATTATAGTTCTACTGTTTAGAGATTTTAGACTGGTGCTATCATGCTAGGTTCTTGGTTTACCAATGATCCTGTCTCAGTGCATTTGATAAGTGTGTTTACATACTGTAAATCATTCTGGATTAAGAGTGTTCGATAAATGCCTAAATTGTAAATTGTATATCGGTCAGATCAGCTTTTCTGGAAAAAACGCATATCCGACCAACTCAAGGCCGGGCCCGGGACTCCCTCGGGTCGTCGGTGCACCTGTTTCGAATGATTTCAGTGCATTGAATGAGAATTTTATCAAGTGTTTTCAAGTGTTTGAATGGTCTGGTATCTCGGATACTCAATTCTGGGTATCCCGGTATCTCACAGTGGACGGTTGATCAAAACAATGAAACAGTGGCTTGATTAGTAGTGAAATGTCGACATCTAGTGGTCAACCTCAGAGGTACACAATAACAAAAACTGAGCTGAATTCCAGCATCGAACTAGAGGCCATGGATACTCTGTTCCCCGGTGTAACGCTCCACGCCACAGACCCTAACGGAGCGGGGCGGTATTGAGCGCCGATGACCCCCGTGAGTCGCCACGGAGGCGAGCGCTAGCGAGCCGAGTTGCCGCGACGAGCGGTGGGAACGGCGCTCAATCCCACTCAGCCGCGTTTCTGAGATTTGTGCCGTTATGGACAGAATAGTAAATATTCAGTCCCTCACTATCCACGTCTACCCCACTGCACGTCTCCAGCACTATCCACGTCAAAGATAAATGCACAAAAAAGGAGTCACATCATCCGTTCATTAGCTCAGTCAGTAGAGCACGGATGCAACAAACCCACGGCTTGGGTTCGATTCCCGTGAGCGGAATATAATATTCGAGGCGACAGATATCGGCGCATGCGTACATCAAAGTGCACGGAAACAGGATACCCCGTGGATTCAAACGTCTGATAAATGGTGAAAAAGTCCGATTGAATGCGAAGAGAGCAGTCGAAGCTGGTGGTCTGTGACACCTGCGGCGAGTTTGAAGTCATATCGGTTGGATCGGTGGTTCTGGACAACTCGATGGGTGGTATCTGACCGACTCGATGCCGGGCACCGGCATAGCCAGTACTCCCTCACAGTGCATTTTAACAGCGGGCGACAGCCTGGCGTATTTTTCGGAAGTGTGTACTGGTGATAGCAGGCGAAGAGGCGATAGTCGAAAAGTGGGCGGAGGAACGTCGTCCAAAAATATGAAAACATGTTATCTTTTGGACGACTAGCCAATCAAATGTATGTGTTGATTCGTTTATCCAGTGGAGGACATACGGTAATGACCAGTTGCCCACTGGGACATTTTCATCGACCAGAGTGGTCGGTGTTCGCCCGCTGTTAGAACGTACAGTCACGTCGTCTGCGATGCGCATGCCAAGTTTGCAGTTGGTCGGTCAGACAGCTCTCGTGAAACGTTAACTACATTTCATTATGTGGTTATCGTTAAGAGTAACTATACTGACCTACCACCAGCACTGCAGTGCTGTCAGAGCACTGCATCGACACTCAGACAGTAAAAAGGGTCTTGTATAAACACTATATATCCTCTAAGTCCACAACATAAGTTCATTTAACACTAAAAGTGGCTTGAGGGAAGTCCATCCCAGAGTCCTGACAACTCTATGAGTAATCAGCCTTCAAATCAACACAGAATGATCTTTCAGTAACTCAACGCTGAACATTCTGCTGTGTTGTGATGTCCTGGAGACTAAATCAGAATGTACAGAGACTTTTATTGGAACTCTGCCATTTCCCTGCATGAGGCCTCCCTTCTGGTTATAAAGTATGGTTCCTTCACAGAGATGATCTAAGCTGAGGGGGAGGGGTTGACATCTGTCCTGAGTTATAAGGTCCTACAACGAAGTGCTAATTCCAGGTGTTTACATTTTCCCAGAGACAGACACAAAAAAAGGAAAAATCATCTCTGCGCATTGACAGCATAAATTCAGGATGTTTGCTCATATAATAGAGGCGTGTGTCCTCACAATTTCTGCATGGCATTTTAATTTAGGTTGATTGTTTATTTTTTCTTTGTCTTATAATTAGATCCAAATATGCCAGGGGGTGATTTTCTCTCTCTCTCTCTCTCTCTCTCTCTCTCTCTCTCTCTCTCTCTCTCTCTCTCGTGTGCTCTGTGTGTGTGTGTGTGTGTGTGTGTGTGTGTGTGTGTGTGTGTGTGTGTGTGTGTGTGCGTGCGTGCGTGCGTGCGTGCGTGCGTGCGTGCGTGCGTGCGTGCGTGTGTGCGCGCGCGCGTGTGTGTGTGTGTGTGTGTGTGTGTGTGTGTGTGTGTGTGTGAGTGTGTGTCCTTTGAGATATGCAAAGAGATGCCAATGTTTGAAGTCCAGTGATGGTGTACAGTGGAAGGGGAACAGAACAGTGCTTCCCTGACAGTGCGACTGTGAGACTCAGGAGGGCAGTGGGATTTTGTGACAAAACAGACCAACCATACATTATTACTGCAATATCCTGCAAACACATATTTAAAAAAAGCATTTTTATGTTTGCACCGTTGCTTTGTGTGCAATCATTTCCCAATACAATTCTATACCCCCCAAAATATTTCTATATTTCAACCTGGCGTCACTATGTTGGGCATGTCATTCTAGGTGAAAATTATTCATATTGATTGATGCTTTCTTTTCTTCCCAAATAAATTGCCAGCTCACAATGCATGGCGTGTTGCACTTTTCAATGATATTGACACAATATGGCACAATATTGAAAACCACTGGTGTGAAATATGAAACAACCCCAGATACCAGCTCTTACATCTCCTCTATCTCTCCCCTTTCTTTATTTTTACATCAATGACCCTGTTTCACCTACGTACCCTTTTCCTTCCTTTTTTTTGGCTAGCCTTTCCTTAATCTTTTCTCCTTTGTCTATTCCTCTTTTAACTGCAGTTTTTAATTTCACTTTTGACTTTTAAAAACTTCATCCTTGCAAAAGTTAATGAATAAATAATTCCCCTCCTTTCCTTCTGGACATCCCAGGGGGAAAAGAGCTAGACCACAGCCTGTGAAATGATAGATGTCTCCATCCGGATTACCGTCCACTATCAGCCACATCTTAAAGAAGGTTATTACTTACGCCAAGAGACAGTCTGAGTCTGTTCACTTTCTTCAAGGCACGGCATCTGGTGGCTGCCGTGTGTCAGCATTTGTAATCCAGTTCAAAGCCTTATGAAACATCACTGTTGTGCATTAGTTATAATGTCTTGTAGGAAGAAGCTGCCGCGACACTTTCCCACAGAGTTTCACTTTACCTGATATATAGGAGACCTGACCGTACCATTTCACACCTAGGCGAAGCGTGGCATGGCGTATCTTCCTAAATTAAGCATCTTATTGTATTGGCTCATGTTGGTACCATAAAGTTATAATATATCTAGAGAACGGACATCCCCGCCCCAACCTATTCATTTGAATGAAGTTCATCCAGCGCATGAAGCACCCGGAAGATATAAGAGTCCCAGAAGTTCTTATTTTTTCGCCACTAGGGAGAGGGGGGCTCAGATACCCGTAAGAACCCTCTTCTTCCGCATTTGAGCCAAAGAAGGTCTCAGCAAGAACAGTCACCAACGTCATTTTAGGCTCCATGGCCATCCGCCATGACACTTTGGGTGGCGGAAGTGCCACCCAAAATAACATTAGCGTCTATGAGCACTTCGTCACTTCCGCCACCCAAAAGTGTCATGGCGGCGTCCCATGGTGTGCCAACTTCCGGGTGTTGTCTGTTCCTGCCTAACCTTCCTTGATTTGAGCGCCACATTTTGGTGCTCAAATGCGGAAGACTTGAACACAGAGCACTAGGATTTTAAACGGTATAAGCACGCGCAGTAGCGTTTTAAATGCGGAAGTATTGCAATCCCAGATTTGACCAACAGGCGGCGGCAGCTTTTGGTACCGGATGATATGTCACTCCCTGTTGGTCTCCTGCTATTAAAACCAGACAATAGAGTGTAGAATAGTGTTCTGCTTTTTCACCATCAGATGTCAGGTTTCAGACACAATCGGGTTCCCATTTAAGAATCTATTATTTGTCTCTGCTATAACAGAGGCAATACATACAGTAGGACAAGTTTGATGGTTTATGTTGATAGCACTGCAAAATCCTGAGGGCCCAAGTAAGTCTGAGACTGATGACGTATGTCCGTCATCATCAGTCACCAGTTATTTCCCCATTCCTTGCTGGTTTCTCCATTGTCCCAGTTGTCACAAATCTGAAACAGCTATTCAGTCAGCATATCAAATTACACAGCGCTTTAATTAAGCTAGAGGAATTAACTAATTCATTATCACCATCAGTGGTATGGAACAGTCCTTTAGATAAAGCCACTGGATCTAATTGGCCTATTATCTATTTAACCTCTTTTCGTCTCTCTCTCTCTCTCTCTCTCTCTCTCTCTCTCTCTCTCTCTCTCTCTCTCTCTCTCTCCCCTCATAACCTCTTTAACTGGTATGCTGCCAAGACACTGTATGACACACATTGAGTCGAAAGTCACGTTCATCAATGTCACTCAAAAAAGCTATGCAAAAATGTCACACTATAAAATATGAATTATCTTGCAAATAGTCAAAAGGGGATTGCTGTGAATCTTTAATACAGCACATGAGAGGCTCTTCAGTCTCCTCTGAACTCTTCAAGCCAAAAAGACTTCATCCATCCCGCCCAGCTACAGTATACACCGCAGAGCATGAGGCCCTCATTTAAGTGCGCTGTGTCTGCACACCTGTTCACCAGATGTTGATTATGCTTTTCCTCCCCGTGTCCCTACTTTGTTTTTTCTCAATGATTTAACGAAGACCTTACACCTGGTTGAAGACACAATGATCTCTCGATATTTTCACAGCAAGATAGAAACACAGTGTGTGTTTTTTGGGCACGCTTCAAAAGACAAGAACTCAGACAGCATGTGAGGGTATATGTGTGCGTGCACGCGTGTGTGTGTGCGTGCACGCGTGTGTGTGCGACTGTGTGTGCATGGATGCACACATGTGTACACGCTAAGGAGTGACTGTGACTGACAAGAGCGATGGATAGAAAAACAAAGTATGATGTGAATAGTAATAAGGTGGCACTTCAAATTTCTTAGCCCTTATATGCACGTGATCTTATTTGCACTTCAAAGGCCAACGACGAGGGCTTTCATACTCTTTCTTCCTTACTCTTGTTTCTTGAACAGATTCTTGGCTTCGTAAGTCATTCTGAATTGGACATCCAGAGGATCAGCAGTGGGCAGATGTAGACGCTGCCAGAGGGATCTTCTGAGGGATTGGAGAGGTAATGAAGAGAGGCATACTGTATCTCTACCATAAGAAAATGTTTTCAGTCCATCAAGGAGGACGTTGTGTGTTTATCTACACTGTACAGTACAGTATGTGCTCACTGCTCACCGGAAAAGATGAATATATGAACACAACGAAAACCACTTGGCATACAGCATGTACTGTGGTACAAGAGGTTCTGGCAACTGCAGCTAGATAATAATCTGAGATCAAATCAGTAACTATCTTGAGTTAGTAACAGTACAGTACGCCCAAAATAATTCAATACAAACAAGGATATCTTTTCCCGAAATGACATAAGCATTGTTATCGGGCTCATAGTTTTTGACTGCCTATTAGTTTGCTTGCAGTTGTAAGATAAAATGTGCTGATAATTGCATCGCTGCCTATGAGCTTGTCTAGTTGTTAGCAGGGGCGTCACAGGTGGGGAAAGTGGGACTGAGTTACTAGGGCCCAAGGTGGAGTGGCCTTAATTATTTTATACTTTAGCTATTGAAAAATAGCAGATATACAAGCTCACTGCGCGGCTGCGCTGCGAGTTTGTAGATCTGCTATTTTTGAACAGTTGTGAAAATACTTTTGTATTATTTTTGAAAAGTTGTGAAAATGTGTGCAAATCTGTACCTTTTAAGCGAATTTGTAACTCAAATTTTGCTGCTGGGGGGTCCCTTGAACTAAATATTTTTAGATGGGGGTCCGATTTGAAATATTCAGAGTCAGACTCCGCACACATATTCATGATTTTTCAAAAATAGCAGATCTACAAGCTCGCAGTGCGGCACTCTGGTGCCGCGCTGTGAGTGACCTTGTATATCTGCTATTTTTCAGTAGTTAAAGCACAAAATGTGAGTGAATCCTTGTACCCAGGGCCCAGAATTTGGTGCGACACCCCTGGTTGTGAGACTCATATTAGTCAGCCATGCATACCTAAACATGGTCATCCTGGGCCGGCTCACAGGATAATGCTGGATCAGACCATTTTGACGGACAGGCAGACAGGCTGCAGGCTCCAGCTCATCACATCTCATTACCCCCTGAGGAGAAACCCAAAGGCAGATTAATATCTTCTCTTTGATGGTATAAAGCAAAGTCCACAAGATGTTATATTGAACATGATAGATTCTGACATTACATTACTGCAGCATATTGAAGCTGTCACATGTCAAAAAACGTATAGCTGTTTCTTCTTTTCTTTTTTTTTTGACTTGGAGAAAGTTAATGTTGTAATTTCAGAGTTGGGCAACTTTCGTTATTATTGGGCTCACACACTGTGAAAGATGAGGCTAATTTAATAAAGTTACATATCTCATTTTGCAAATATTGGTTGACCCTTCGGACATACTAATCTTAATATTTCAATGATTAACTTAAGTAAATATAATGAATATGCAAAACTCAGTGACATGATTGCAATGAAATCATGCAGAGTTATGGTTTAGACAAATTACTGTATGATTGGAAATGTAATATCATTTGTCCTAATTAAACTGGTCAATTGTACATAATCACAGCTTATTCGTATATACTGTCTACATTATATTGTCATGGAGTGAGTCTCAAAGTTCTAAGCTCACAGGTGAGGAAAAGAAGGAAGAAAATGGGAAAGGGATGTACTGATGAAGTATGTTGGCATTGTATTCAATAAAGGCTACCTCTTTTAAGTTTGAGTGCCTGGATCTCTAATGTTTTATCAAAAGAAGCCACGTGTTGGTCACTGTGGTAATCTGTCAAAATGTAACAGATTCAAGGCCTTTTGGAATTCAGCACAAAACAAACGATACAGTATGTACAGATAACAGTATGGCAAGGACACAGGACTTCTGAAACCGAAGAACTGAGACACTGGACAGACAGATACACAGTAGTCTCGCGTAGCCAGACAACTATTCCACAATCTCCGAATGCTATATAGAGTCTGGAAGAGCAGCTCCCGAACGGCGAGTATCGGAAGTAGCCACTGCTGCACTGAACTGTAGTCCCATTGGAAACATAACAGAAACACAATAGCTCAGACAAAGTAATTCGAGCTGCCTATTATTGTTATGGGTGTATAGTTTAAGAAAACGTTTGAAAACATCATGAAGTAAGTAAGTCACCGTTCTATTTCCGTCTTCCAGACTGTATGCCGGGAGCATTTGACCAAATCGCGGAGGCAACAGTCTGGCCACGCGAGACTAGATACACAGGGATGTGAGGGAACTAATCAGAGGACAAGGTACAGCTGGAGTGGGTCGGGACCCGAATTAAACAAGAGGGCTGGCTGGCAGGCTGAGTGTGACAGGAATGACACAGGGCAAGGCAGACAAGCCTAACACAAGACAGGCGAGCAGGGAAAGGTGGGTGTCAGACCGCCATTCCGAAACACCGCCATTCCGAACATTGACTAGGGTTAGGGTTAGGGTTAGGGTTAGGGTTAGGGTTAGGGGTAGGGTTAGGGGTAGGGTTAGGGTTAGTTAGGGTTAGGGTTAGGGTTAGGGTAAGGGTTAGGGTTAGGGGTAGGGTTAGGGG